>NW_027453825.1:680266-737364 GCF_040206685.1 Ascaphus truei
CTCCTCCCCCCCCCCCGATACCCCAAACACACATACATGTATATCACATTCCTGTAACAATACCCCATACCCCAGGCATGGGACAGGCTCCTCCCCCCCCCGATACCCCACACACACATACATGTATATCACATTCCTGTAACAATACCCCATACCCCAGGCATGGGACAGGCTCCTCCCCCCCCCGATACCCCACACACACATACATGTATATCACATTCCTGTAACAATACGATGCCCGTTACCCCAGGCATGGGACAGGCTCCTCCCCCCCCCCGATACCCCACACACACATACATGTATTTATTTATTTATTTATAAAATATTTTACCAGGAAGTAATACATTGAGAGTTACCTCTCGTTTTCAAGTATGTCCTGGGCACAGAGTAAAACAAATAATACATGGTTACAAATACAGTTACATAAATGAACAAGGTATACATTTATATACAAGACATTGCATGCACAGTTAAAGAAAATATATATTATGAGCGTATGAAACAGTTACAGACCAGATTAAAGTGTGAGACAGCCTTAGATTTGAAAGAACTTAAGCTGGTGGTGGATATGAGAGTCTCTGGTAGGTTGTTCCAGTTTTGGGGTGCACGGAAGGAGAAGGAGGAACGTCCGGATACTTTGTTGAGTCTTGGACCATGAATAGTCTTTTGGAGTCTGATCTCAGGTGATAGGTACTGCATGTGGTAGGGGTGAGGAGCTTGTTCAGGTAGCTGGGTAGCTTGCCCAGAAAGTATTTGAGGGTGAGACAGGAAAGGTGAACTTTGCGCCTAGACTCTAGTGATGACCAATCTAGTTCTTTGAGCATTTCGCAGTGATGTGTGTTGTAGTTGCATTGGAGAACAAAACGACAAATTGAATTGTAGAGGGTGTCAAGTTTGCTAAGGTGGGTTTGAGGAGCCGAGCCATATACTATGTCTCCATAGTCAATAATTGGCATTAGCATCTGCTGTGCAATACGCTTTCTGACCAGGAGACTTAGGGAGGATTTGTTCCTGTAAAGTACCCCTAGTTTGGCATAGGTCTTGGTTGTCAGGGTATCAATGTGCATCCGAATGTTAAGTGGGAGTCAAACCATAAGCCCAGGTATTTAAAACTAGTGACAGGTGTTAGGGTGGTTTTAGCGTTGGTTCTAATCAGGAGCTCAGTCACTGGAAGCTTTACAAATTTAGTCTTGGTCCCAAATACCATTGTTACAGTCTTGTCAGTGTTTAAAAACAGTTTGTTTTGGGAAATCCAGTTTTCGAGTCTCAAAAAGTCAGACTGAAGTATGTGTTGAAGGTCAGAGAGGCTATGGCTGTGTGCATACAGGATTGTGTCATCTGCATACATGTGTATTGAGGCTTCCTTACAAGCTGTGGGAAGATCATTAATGAACACTGAGAAGAGTAGGGGGCCCCAGAACAGAGCCTTGCGGGACACCACAGGTGATATCCAGGGGGTTGGAGTTAGAGCCTGAGATGGACACATGTTGGGATCTTCCTGATAGGTAGGACTGAAACCAGTTTAAAGCATGTTTCCCTATTCCAGAGCTCTGGAGTTTGTTAAGCAGGATAGCATGATCAACTGTGTCAAAAGCCTTTGCAAAATCTAGGAATACTGCACCAGTGAGTTGTCCCCGTTCCATTCCACACTGGATTTCATTGCAAACTTTTAGCAGGGTAGTTACGGTGGAGTGTTTGGGACGAAACCCAGACTGGAATTGGCTAGGGAAATTTGTCTTGGTGTAGAACTCGCTTAATTGGGAGTGGACACATTTTTCCATAACTTTGGATAGAATTGGGAGAAGTGAGATGGGCCTGTAGTTTGAGACAGTGTTTTTGTCCCCACTTTTGAAGATTGGGACAACTCTGGCAGTTTTCCAGGTCTTAGGGATATGGCCTGCAGACAGGATAGAGTTGACTATGGACGCAATTGGTTTGGCAATGGCTGGGGCACCAAGTCGTAGGAACCTAGATTGTAGTAAGTCGGGTCCACATTGGCTGCTTAGTTTTAGTTTGAGGAGTCGCTTGTGTAATCTCCTCTTCAGATACTGGGCTAAATTGAAAATTGTGGGCAGTGTTGGGAGGGGGTGGGACTATAGGGGTACTCCCAGGATGAGATTCAGGTTTGGGGTTTGTGCTGCGTTTCGCTAATAAGTTAGTGGCACACCCCACAAAGTAATCATTGAATGCATTTGCAATGTCAGTGGGTTTGTCAGAGTAATATCCCCCTTAGTGATATTACTTGGTTGTTGATGTTTAGGAGGCTGGAATATATTGTTGATAACCTTCCAGAAATTAGCTGGGTTTGATGTATTCTGGAGGAGATTGTCAGACTAATATTGTGCTTTTGCATGCCTTGTTTGCCTTGTGCACACGTTCCGCAGGCATCTGTAGTGATTGAGATCCTTGGTAGTGCCAGTTACTTTGTAGCTTTTCCACAAGGCATCCCTGAACTGGTAGAGTGCTATAAGGTCAGGTGTAACCCATGGAAGGTGGGCCCCCGTACCCTTATTTTGCGTAGTGGAGCATGGGTATCGCAGAGTTTTAAGAACTCGGATTGGAAATAGTCGAGCGCAGAATCAGGGTCGGGATTAAATCGATTCTGTGCCATGGGCAGTTGGTAAGGTCATCCAGAAACTGTTGTGGGTTAAAGTTTTTAAATGTTCTAGTGAGGAGAACTTTGGGGCTTGAATGGGGCGGTTTAATTTTCCTTACACAGTACACTATTGCATGGTCACTGAAAATGTCAGGAAGGATGCCAGAGGATTGGATTCTGCTGGGGTTTGAGGAGAGAATCCAGTCTAGCAAGGAATGGTTATGCGACTTCAGGTTTATTCGTGTGGGTTGGGAAATGAGTTGCGATAGGTTAAGTGACTTGAGTTGTATCTGGATTTTGTGGTTTTTAGGTCAAGCCAATTGAAGTTGAAATCCCCAAGAACTAGCAGCTCACTCTTCTCGTTCAGAGAGGAAATGGAGGCAAGAAATTGGGTGATATCAGTCAAGGATTGTAGAAGGGCTTTAGGGGGGCGGGTAGATGCCAGCAAGCAAGATGGGCTTAGAAAAGGGGAGGCAGATTTTGCCAACCAGAGTTTCAAAAGAGGGTGGACTTGGTGGGCAATGTAGCAGTGTAAATTGTAAGGTGTCTGCAATATAAAATAACACCCCTCCTCCTCTCTTTGACCTATCTCTCCTAAAAATGGAGTATCCCTGAATGGCGATATTTGCATCAGGGGTTTTAGAGGATAGCCATGTTTCTGTAAGAACGATGGCTTTGGGTTTATGCATAAGGCACCATGCCCTTAGTTCGTCCAGTTTGGGCAGCAGGCTCCGGATGTTTATATGGGCGACAGATAGCCCTTTTTGGGAAATTTAAAGGTGGAATTCTCAGGGGCATGGGACAGAGCTGAAATGGGAGGACCTGGGTTAGTTTCAATATCACCTGCTAGAGAGAGTATAGTATGAGAAGAAATTTGGGTAGTTGTTTACAAGTTGTAAATTTGTGGTGTTTTCCATTAGAGTGAGCAGTGGTTGGTGTGCTGGTTTTTAGAGTTCTCCACCAACATTCAGTAGATAGTGCAAGGCTTTTGAGTAGTCCAGGGTGTATGGTGATGCTGGGTGTGGGCCAGGATGGAGAGTTTGTAGTGGATAGAGGGAGTAACATCTCCATGAGGCCAGGAGAAAGAAAAAAGTTAGAAGACATAGCAGGTTCATGATGCCAGAGGTAGGCATTGTTGCATGGAGCTGTTATGAGCAGAGTGAGTGTGTGCAGACTAAACAGCAGGGGTGAACCTGTACCTTGTCATGTGTTTTGCTGCATTGCAATGCTAGGGTCATTCAGGGTTTCAGTGTTTTGTGCAGTCAGTTTTGGGAGAGGCTGCAGTGAAAGAAGTTGTAAAGGGGTGGGGGGTTAAACTATGCAGGCTAACAAGCATGGGATCATAGTGTGATCTGAATAGCTTACCATTTGTTGTCTTGAGTTAAAGAGTTTGCAGAAAGAAGCAGTCCCCAGTCACCTCTAGTCAAACTGTAGTCTAACTGTATCACTTAAAAAGCTCACTTTAAATGCCTCACTGCCTAATGCAGTTCCATGGGACAGGCTCCCCCCACCCCCGATACCCCACACACACATACATGTATATCACATTCCTGTAACAATACCCCGTACCCCAGGCATGGGACAGGCTCCTCCCCCCCCCGATACCCCACACACACATACATGTATATCACATTCCTGTAACAATACCCCGTACCCCAGGCATGGGACAGGCTCCCCTCGCCCCCGATACCCCACACACACACATACATGTATATCCCATTCCTGTAACAATACGGTGCCCCGTACCCCAGGCATGGGACAGGCTCCCCTCCCCCCCGATACCCCACACACACACATACATGTATATCACATTCCTGTAACAGTACGATGCCCCGTACCCCAGGCATGGGACAGGCTCCCCTCCCCCCCCCCCGATACGCCACACACATACATGTATATCACATTCCTGTAACAATACCCCATACCCCAGGCATGGGACAGGCTCCTCCCCCCCCCCCCGATACCCCACACACACATACATGTATATCACATTCCTGTAACAATACCCCATACCCCAGGCATGGGACAGGCTCCTCCCCCCCCCCGATACCCCAAACACACATACATGTATATCACATTCCTGTAACAATACCCCATACCCCAGGCATGGGACAGGCTCCTCCCCCCCCCGATACCCCACACACACATACATGTATATCACATTCCTGTAATAATACGATGCCCTGTAGCCCAGGCATGGGACAGGCTTCCCCCCCCCCCGATACCCCACACACACACATACATGTATATCACATTCCTGTAACAATACCCCATACCCCAGGCATGGGACAGGCTCCCCCCCCCCGATACCCCACACACACATACATGTATATCACATTCCTGTAACAATACCCCGGTACCCCAGGCATGGGACAGGCTCCCCTCCCCCCCGATACCCCACACACACACATACATGTATATCACATTCCTGTAACAATACGGTGCCCCGTACCCCAGGCATGGGACAGGCTCCCCTCCCCCCGATACCCCACACACACACATACATGTATATCACATTCCTGTAACAATACGGTGCCCCGTACCCCAGGCATGGGACAGGCTCCCCTCCCCCGATACCCCCCACACACACATACATGTATATCACATTCCTGTAACAATACGGTGCCCCGAACCCCAGGCATGGGACAGCCCCCCCCCCCGATACCCCCCACACACATACGTGTATATCACATTCCTGTAACAATACGATGCCCCGGCAGAGGTGTGGGGAGGACGGGGGAGGAGGGGAGAGGAGGAGGGGGGAGGGAGGAGGGGAGAGGAGGAGGAGGAGGGGGAGGAGGAGGGGGGAGGAGGAGGGGGGAGGAGGAGGGGGGAGGAGGGGGGAGGTGGAGGGAGGGGGAGGGAGGGGGAGGGAGGAGAGGGGGGAGGGAGGAGGGGGGAGGGAGGAGGGAGGAGGGGGGAGGGAGGAGGGGGAGGGAGGAGGGAGGAGGGGGGAGGGAGGAGGGGGGAGGGAGGAGGGAGGAGGGGGGAGGAGGGGGGAGGAGGGGGGGAGGTGTGGCCCCTAACGGCCTCACCCTGACAGAAAGCTGCTTTAGGTACAAGGAATACAGGGGGTCTCACCTCTAGATACAACACCTCCCCTACATGTCAGGCCTCACCTCTAGGTACAACACCGCCCCTACATGTCACGCCTCACCTCTAGGTACAACAACTCCCTACCTACATGTCAGGCCTCACCTCTAGGTACAACACGTCCCTACCTACATGTCAGGCCTCACCTCTAGGTACAACACCTCCCTACCTACATGTCACGCCTCACCTCTAGGTACAACAACTCCCTACCTACATGTCAGGCCTCACCTCTAGGTACAACACGTCCCTACCTACATGTCAGGCCTCACCTCTAGGTACAACACCTCCCTACCTACATGGTCAGGCCTCACCTCTAGGTACAACACCTCCCTACCTACATGTCACGCCTCACCTCTAGGTACAACACCTCCCTACCTACATGTCAGGCCTCACCTCTAGGTACAACACGTCCCTACCTACATGTCAGGCCTCACCTCCAGGTACAACACTTTCCTACCTACATGTCAGGCCTCACCTCTAGGTATAAAACCTCCCTACCTACATGTCAGGCCTCACCTCTAGGTATAACACCTCCCTACCTACATGTCAGGCCTCACCTCTAGATACAAAACCTCCCTACATGTCAGGTCTCACCTCTAGGTACAACACCTCCCTACCTACATGTCAGGCCTCACCTCTAGGTATAACACCTCCTACCTACATGTCAGGCCTCACCTCTAGATACAAAACCTCCTACATGTCAGGTCTCACCTCTAGGTACAACACCTCCCTACCTACATGTCAGGCCTCACCTCTAGGTACAACACCTCCCTACCTACATGTCAGGCCTCACCTCTAGGTACAACACCTCCCTACCTACATGTCAGGCCTCACCTCCAGGTACAACACCTCCTACCTACATGTCAGGCCTCACCTCTAGGTACAACACCTCCCTACCAACATGTCAGGCCTCACCTCTAGATACAAAACCTCCCTACATGTCAGGCCTCACCTCTAGGTACAACACCTCCCCTACCTACATGTCAGGTCTCACCTCCAGGTACAACACGTCCCTACCTACATGTCAGGCCTCACCTCTAGGTACAACACCTCCCCTACCTACATGTCAGGCCTCACCTCTAGGTACAACACCTCCCTACCTACATGTCAGGTCTCACCTCTAGTTACAACACCTCCCCTACCTACATGTCAGGCCTCACCTCTAGGTACAACACCTCCCTACCTACATGTCAGGCCTCACCTCCAGGTACAACACCTCCCTACCTACATGTCAGGTCTCACCTCTAGGTACAACACCTCCCCTACCCACATGTCAGGCCTCACCTCTAGGTACAACACCACCCTACCTACATGTCAGGCCTCACCTCTAGGTATAACACCTCCCTACCTACATGTCAGGCCTCACCTCCAGGTACAACACCACCCTACCTACATGTCAGGCCTCACCTCTAGGTACAACACCACCCTACCTACATGTCAGGCCTCACCTCCAGGTACAACACCACCCTACCTACATGTCAGGCCTCACCTCTAGGTATAACACCACCCCACACTGCTCAGTCCATAACGTTATCCACTTCCCTCAATTTCGCTCACTCCCATGAAGATTTCTCCCAGGCCGTACCCCACCGCTGAAACGTACTGTCCCCACAGATTCTCTTCCGTGTGCGTCAAACAATTAAAGGTTTCTGGGCAACTCATTTCTCTAAAAGAGGTTCGTCAAACACAAACCCTTCTGTTACCTCTTCACTATTAAACTAATTTGCTGAAATCATACAACCTCAGAACACCCGCTCTCACCACTAATCCTTTAGTGTCCTCCTTCCCATTTCCATCTCCTTGATTGCAGGCTCCTTGGAGAAAGGACCTCCTGACCTATTGTGTCACTGCGCATTAAAGGTGCTAATCTGTTGCACTGGTCATTGTCTTTCACCCCCATTATACTGCGCTGCAGAAAGTGTTAGTGCAATATAAACAAACAATTGAATGGAGCATGTGATTGGAACAGGGGGTCTTCGGATCTGAACTAGGTTCATTTAAGCTCCAGAGACCCTCTGCTTCCCAAGATACCTACCTCAGCAGGGTAGGGGGGCGCCGGTATCGCTCTATGAGTTTAAATGTCCTGGTCACGCAGCCAATAGGAAGCCACGAGGGAGAATATCACAGCTTCCTATTGGCCCACGTGACGTGGGACATTTAAAGCAGCCATTTCAATAGCCCTAACTAGCCCAGTCGGAGCTGCTACCGGGATCCCCTTCTGAGGTCAGTATCTTGGGAAGCAGGGGGTCCCCAGAGCTGAAATAAACACGGTTGAGCTTTGGAGACGACCCCCCCTTGCATCAAGCCTATATATAAAAATGTGTTAAGAAATGTCACCATGTTCTGCTGCTTTAAGGCTGGCTGAAAATACTCCATGTTCTCTGTATATATATCTGGAATAATCCATGCCCAGGGAGAGGCAGGAGGATGAAAGGGAACACACGGAGTTGAGGATTAACTCTGAAGGTTTATTTGATACAATATCACCAGGGGTCAGGGCTGTGTGTGTGAGAGGCCGAGTCTCCCTCCCCCAGGTCTCGCTGCCTCAGCTGTTGCTCTGTATATTTAGCACGGGAAGAGGCAGGGGTAAAGTGATAGCTCTTTTCTGCTTCCCTCCAGCTGTATGCCAGAACAGAGCAGGAAGCGAGGCAGTGAAAGTGATATGTGGGGATCAGTGGAGAGATTGGGCAACACCACATAGGAGAGAAAATATGGATCGTCCAATGGGGGTGGGAGGAGAATAGACCAGTTCTAACACAGAGCGAGAGTCAGACAGAGCACTAAAACTGAACCAGAGGTATTGCCAAATGTGATTAACAGAGTACAAAGGAAAAGAGAGACATGGCAAAAGATGAAAGAGGGTAACAGACACGTAGACCTGCAGACCCAACCCAACTAAATGGGGGAAGACAGACCCAACCCAACTGAATGGGGGAGACATAGACCCGCAGACCAAACCCAACTGAATGGGGGAGACAAACCAAACCCAACTGAATGGGGGATACAGACATGCAGATCCAACCTAACTGAATGGGGGAGACAGGCACACTGGATTAATATTTTTGGAAAGACAGTGCTCATCTTTGAATGGTTTTAGTTCCCGCCCATCTATTCCCAGGTGGTCTACTAATGGCAAGTTAGGAGACATTTAAGTTTCCAGGTTAGAGCGTCTTCCTCCATGAAAACTAAAGCGATAAGCAGGAGGACTGCAGCTCAGAAAATATGACAAAAAAGGATGAAATGACTTGCCTGATCTCGGGTTACCTTGGTGTGGGGGGCACGCTTATTATACGTTAGCGCCTGATCCCGGGTTACCGTGGTGAGGTGGGCACGCTTATCATACGTTAGCGCCTGATCCCGGGTTACCGTGGTGAGGTGGACACGCTTATCATACGTTAGCGCCTGATCTCGGGTTACCTTGGTGTGGTGGGCACGCTCATCATACGTTAGCGCCTGATCCCGGGTTACCGTGGTAAGGTGGACACGCTTATCATACGTTAGCGCCTGATCTCGGGTTACCTTGGTGTGGTGGGCACGCTTATTATACATTAGCGCCTGATCTCGGGTTAACTTGGTGTGGTGGGCATGCTTATTATACATTAGCGCCTGATCCCGGGTTACCTTGGTGAGGTGGGCACGCTTATTATACATTAGCGCCTGATCTCAGGTTACCTTGGTGTGGTTGGGCACGCTCATCATACGTTCGCGCCTGATCCCGGGTTACCTTGGTGTGGTGGGCACGCTTATCATACGTTAGCGCCTGATCCCGGGTTACCGTGGTGAGGTGGGCACGCTTATCATACGTTAGCGCCTGATCCCGGGTTACCGTGGTGAGGTGGGCACTCTTATCATACGTTAGCGCCTGATCTTGGGTTACCTTGGTGTGGTGGGCACGCTTATCATACGTTAGCGCCTGATCTCGGGATACCTTGGTGAGGTGGGCACGCTTATCATACGTTAGCGCCTGATCCCGGGTTACTGTGGTGAGGTGGACACGCTTATCATACGTTAGCGCCTGATCTCGGGTTACCTTGGTGTGGTGGACACGCTCATCATACGTTAGCGCCTGATCTCGGGTTACCTTGGTGTGGTGGACACGCTCATCATACGTTAGCGCCTGATCTCGGGTTACCGTGGTGAGGTGGGCACGCTTATTATACGTTAGCGCCTGATCTCGGGATACCTTGGTGAGGTGGGCACGCTTATCATACGTTAGCGCCTGATCTCGGGATACCTTGGTGAGGTGGGCACGCTTATCATACGTTAGCGCCTGATCTCGGGATACCTTGGTGAGGTGGGCACGCTTATCATACATTAGCCAAATAATCCAACTAAAATCCCACTATAAATGAATTATTAGAAATAGAGATTTGCTGGCGTTTATGCATCATATAATTAATAAGAAAGGGTTAATGATGACATGTGATTGCGACTGCGCTCTGCTCCTGTGTTATCTGCGTTTAGATCACATCTCACTCCAGGTAGCTATAAATAAAATCCCACGTATTGTGTGTTCTGGGTTAGCGTACCCAAACACGTGGGATCAAACACTGACCCATAGACCACACCAAATCTAAATGAGACAGACCTGTAGGCCACAGCAAAGCTGCATGGAAAAGATCGCACCAAAACGCAGAGGTGAACGAGAGACTGAGGGAGAGGGGGAAAGATGGAAGACAGCGCGAGGCAGAGGTGATCGAGACTGGGGATGGAATTAAAAGTGTAAGCTAAGTGAGTGGCTGACGAAAGGCTAATAAGAAGCCCTACAAACAGGCAAGTTACTGCCAGAGCCATATCCAGCTCTGTTACATGTCCACGATGGCAGGCTGAGCGCTATACCATGAGCATGGAACACCTAGAACACCTATTAATCAGCAGGACGTATTATTATCCAGCTCTGTTACATGCCCGCGATGGCAGGCTGAGCGCTATACAATGAGAATGGAGCACCTAGAACACCTATTAATCAGCAGGACGTACTATTATCCAGCCCTGTTACATGCCCGCGATGGCAGGCTGAGCACTATACAATGAGTATGGAACACCTAGAACACCTATTAATCAGCAGGACGTATTATTATCCAGCTCTGTTACATGCCGGCGATGGCAGGCTGAGCGCTATACAATGAGCATGGAACACCTAGAACACCTATTAATCAGCAGGACTTATTGCACAATTAATTTGTTCTGTACACCTGCACTCACCTCATCACTCTCCTCAACATCCACATTGCCATTGGCATCATCGTCCATCTGATTGTGGATACTCATCACGGCCTCGAAGCTGAGCAGCTCCTCCTCCTTGTGACACAGGATTTTGTCGATTCGGCAGAACTCTGTAAGGTGAAAGCAGACACATCAGACCCCAGAGATAACGGAATCGTCTAAAAACCAAATCATTCAAACTACAGCACCTAACACTTTCTTTAGAGGGGTTGGACCTTGGGCATGTCCCTTTCTCCCCATGACCTTGGGCATGTCCCTTTCTCCCTGAGTGCTCTAAATTAAACTGTAAGCTCCTCGGGACAGGGGCTCAATGTGCAAAATGCTTTGTGAATGGCTACATACACGGTCTGCTCTATATAAGAGCTGCTAAGTAGCAGGCGTCATTATCCCCACAAACGCACACAATAACACCCATGTTATCTCTTTTACCATTGTTTCCAATGCGTTAACAGGTGCAATAACGTCTGCTACATCTGTGTCCCATATACGCCTCTCTGTTTTCCATGTGCATTAATTATTGTGTAAACCTTAAGGACTATGAAACAGTGAGAACATGAAACACTCAGTTCAGCGCCAGAAACATGTATAGGGGCAGCTGGGAAAGGAGACGCAACGTGCTGCACTGTGCAGAAAAACAGCATTATTTGGGCTGGATTTATTTTTTATATATAGACAGCCCAAATAGCAGACTATAAGCGCAGTATAGAGGAACGGTGCGCCTGAATGTGGGGTCAGTGAGGAAACAGGCAATCCAAGTAATGACAAGGTCCCATTGCCCCAAACCTCTCCCCCGGCTGCCAGAGAACCTGCACGGACTGTTCTGCAAAGTTATTCTGTTCATGGAAATGTGGGAGCCAGATAGGAGAAAGGAAGAGGCACACAAATTGTAGTGGAATCAAATGATTACAAATGTATTAATGCATCAGAGCTAACAATGGCAACGTTTCAGGACAAGCAGTCCCTTCCTCAGACCAAACACCTCAAAAGTGGTAACACATTAGCACATCTATATATCCCCCCAAAGTAGAATGCTACATTGGTGCATTATGGCACTATTAATTGCTTCACCGTATGCTTCCAGAAATAAGCCCTGCAACATTACCAGTTAGTAAAATGTCGCTGTTTATGTATTTGTTTTTTATTCCCCCCCCCTTCGGTGCCTGTTGCCCTAGCAACATGACATCATTACATTTTTATGTCGTGACGTCACACCACGTGACGCCGTCAGTCACTGAGGGCAGACATCTTGGGGTTGGCTCCAGGACTCTCCACTCTCTCACCCCTTCTGTGGGCCGTCACTGGGCTGAGTGACGTCACCACGTTGCGACGTCGCGTGCGTCATGACGCGACGCCGCGCGGTGACGTCAGAGGCGTGCACAATTAGGCTGTGAGATTGGATGCAGCCCTGCACTTTGGGTTCTGACTGGGGAAGGTAATTATTTTGACCTTTGGGGGGATATATAGATGTGCTAATGTGTTACCACTTTTGAGGTGTTTGGTCGGAGGAAGGGACTGCTTGTCCTGAAACGTTACCATTGTTAGCTCTGATGCATTAATACATTTGTAATCATTTGATTCCACTACAATGTGTGCCTCTTCCTTTCTCCTATTTTGCTATTACTCTGGATCCAGCTTTGGGACGCCAGGATCAACGGGAGGTGAGCACCAAATGTAAACACCTTGAGAAATTATTTTTAAACAGTGGTGTGCCACTTATAATCTCATGGAAATGTGGGAAAAGTGAGAAGATTGTGGGGTGAAGATACATGGCGTACGTTAATTGGTTGGTGCCCGCCACTCTCTCCTGGACTCTTAAGTGTGTCGTTGGGCAAACACAGAGTTTGGGGACCGTTGGTTTGCTGTGTTACCCGGCTGGTAAAGCAACGTCTGGGGCACGGAAGTGCTGGATCAGTGGGGACAGAACTATTACATATTGCAACGTATGTCAGGGTTGCAATAAAGGGAACTTATTCACGGTCTCTGAAAACTGGGACGGGCTCTTTTAGGCCGCGTTCAGGACGGATGCTACGCAACGTAAGCGCGCGCACGTCCGTGGCAATTTCGGGTTGTTCAGTGGGAGTTTTCAAACTGAAAACTCCACCGGCGGCAAAGTACAGCGTAGACGCTGCATCTTTTTTCCGCTACTACACAAGATGATTTTTCGGGCTGCGCTCTCGTCACGTGAGCTGGTTCAGCGAACCAGCTCCGTGACACGTTCGCCCCGCCCCAAACGCTGCGACCCAACTCCTTCAGCTAAGGCACAGATCGCTGGGCTGCAGGAGCACGCGGCGGAGACGCACGGACGCTCGCGGCTGCAGTTCCTACCCTGAACTCAGCCTTAGGCTGAGATTATAGACCTCACAACGGCGCGCGCGAGGTTAACAGTCCAATTCCCTATGAGGCTGGCGATGCAAAGCGATGCAAAGCGACCGCAAAGCGATGCAAAGCGATGCAAAGCGATGCAAAGCGACCGCAAAGCGATGCAAAGCGACCGCAAAGCGACCGCAAAGCGATGCAAAGCGAAGCAAAGCGATGCAAAGCGATGCAAAGCGACCGCAAAGCGATGCAAAGCGATGCAAAGCGACCGCAAAGCGATGCAAAGCGACCGCAAAGCGATACAAAGCGATGCAAAGCGATGCAAAGCGACCGTAAAGCGATGCAAAGCGACCGCAAAGCGATGCAAAGCGACCGCAAAGCGATGCAAAGCGACCGCAAAGCGATGCAAAGCGATGCAAAGCGATGCAAAGCGATGCAAAGCGACAGCAAAGCGACCACAAAGCGATGCAAAGCGACCGCAAAGCGATGCAAAGCGACCGCAAAGCGATGCAAAGCGATGCAAAGCGACCGCAAAGCGATGCAAAGCGACCGCAAAGCGATGCAAAGCGATGCAAAGCGACCGCAAAGCGATGCAAAGCGACCGCAAAGCGATGCAAAGCGACCGCAAAGCGATACAAAGCGATACAAAGCGACCGCAAAGCGATTCAAAGCGACCGCAAAGCGATGCAAAGCGATGCAAAGCGACCGCAAAGCGATGCAAAGCGATGCAAAGCGACCGCAAAGCGATGCAAAGCGACCGCAAAGCGATGCAAAGCGACCGCAAAGCGATGCAAAGCGACCGCAAAGCGATGCAAAGCGACCGCAAAGCGATGCAAAGCGACCGCAAAGCGATGCAAAGCGACCGCAAAGCGACCGCAAAGCGATTCAAAGCGACCGCAAAGCGACCGCAAAGCGATGCAAAGCGACCGCAAAGCGATGCAAAGCGATGCAAAGCGACCGCAAAGCGATGCAAAGCGACCGCAAAGCGATGCAAAGCGACCGCAAAGCGATGCAAAGCGATGCAAAGCGACCGCAAAGCGATGCAAAGCGACCGCAAAGCGATGCAAAGCGACCGCAAAGCGATGCAAAGCGACCGCAAAGCGATGCAAAGCGACCGCAAAGCGATGCAAAGCGACCGCAAAGCGATGCAAAGCGACCGCAAAGCGATGCAAAGCGACCGCAAAGCGACCGCAAAGCGACCGCAAAGCGACCGCAAAGCGACCGCAAAGCGATGCAAAGCGATGCAAAGCGACCGCAAAGCGATGCAAAGCGACCGCAAAGCGATGCAAAGCGACCGCAAAGCGATGCAAAGCGATGCAAAGCGACCGCAAAGCGACCGCAAAGCGACCGCAAAGCGATGCAAAGCGATGCAAAGCGACCGCAAAGCGATGCAAAGCGACCGCAAAGCGATGCAAAGCGACCGCAAAGCGATGCAAAGCGACCGCAAAGCGACCGCAAAGCGACCGCAAAGCGATGCAAAGCGACCGCAAAGCGATGCAAAGCGACCGCAAAGCGACCGCAAAGCGATACAAAGCGATGCACAGCGACCGCAATGCGATGCAAAGCGACCGCAATGCGATGCAAAGCGACCGCAAAGCGATGCAAAGCGACCGCAAAGCGATGCAAAGCGATGCAAAGCGACCGCAATGCGATGCACAGCGACCGCAATGCGATGCAAAGCGACCGCAAAGCGATACAAAGCGATGCACAGCGACCGCAATGCGATGCAAAGCGACCGCAAAGCGATGCAAAGCGATGCAAAGCGACCGCAAAGCGATGCAAAGCGACCGCAAAGCGATGCAAAGCGATGCAAAGCGATGCAAAGCGATGCAAAGCGATGCACAGCGACCGCAATGCGATGCAAAGCGACCGCAAAGCGACCGCAAAGCGACCGCAAAGCGACCGCAAAGCGACCGCAAAGCGATGCAAAGCGACCGCAAAGCGATGCAAAGCGATGCAAAGCGATGCAAAGCGACCGCAAAGCGATGCAAAGCGATGCAAAGCGATGCACAGCGACCGCAATGCGATGCAAAGCGACCGCAAAGCGATGCAAAGCGATGCAAAGCGATGCACAGCGACCGCAAAGCGATGCAAAGCGACCGCAAAGCGACCGCAAAGCGACCGCAAAGCGATGCAAAGCGACCGCAAAGCGATGCAAAGCGACCGCAAAGCGACCGCAAAGCGACCGCAAAGCGATGCAAAGCGACCGCAAAGCGATGCAAAGCGATGCAAAGCGACCGCAAAGCGACCGCAAAGCGATGCAAAGCGATGCAAAGCGACCGCAAAGCGATGCAAAGCGATGCACAGCGACCGCAATGCGATGCAAAGCGACCGCAAAGCGATGCAAAGCGACCGCAAAGCGACCGCAAAGCGACCGCAAAGCGATGCAAAGCGACCGCAAAGCGACCGCAAAGCGACCGCAAAGCGATGCAAAGCGACCGCAAAGCGATGCAAAGCGATGCAAAGCGACCGCAAAGCGACCGCAAAGCGATGCAAAGCGATGCAAAGCGACCGCAAAGCGATGCAAAGCGATGCAAAGCGATGCACAGCGACCGCAAAGCGATGCAAAGCGACCGCAAAGCGACCGCAAAGCGACCGCAAAGCGACCGCAAAGCGATGCAAAGCGACCGCAAAGCGATGCAAAGCGACCGCAAAGCGACCGCAAAGCGACCGCAAAGCGACCGCAAAGCGACCGCAAAGCGATGCAAAGCGACCGCAAAGCGACCGCAAAGCGATGCAAAGCGATGCAAAGCGATGCAAAGCGACCGCAAAGCGATGCAAAGCGACCGCAAAGCGATGCAAAGCGACCGCAAAGCGACCGCAAAGCGATGCAAAGCGATGCAAAGCGACCGCAAAGCGACCGCAAAGCGACCGCAAAGCGACCGCAAAGCGATTCAAAGCGACCGCAAAGCGATGCAAAGCGACCGCAAAGCGATGCAAAGCGACCGCAAAGCGACCGCAAAGCGATGCAAAGCGACCGCAAAGCGACCGCAAAGCGATGCAAAGCGACCACAAAGCGATGCAAAGCGATGCAAAGCGACCGCAAAGCGATGCAAAGCGACCGCAAAGCGATGCAAAGCGACCGCAAAGCGATGCAAAGCGACCGCAAAGCGATGCAAAGCGACCGCAAAGCGATGCAAAGCGACCGCAAAGCGATGCAAAGCGACCGCAAAGCGATGCAAAGCGACCGCAAAGCGACCGCAAAGCGATGCAAAGCGATGCAAAGCGATGCAAAGCGACCGCAAAGCGATGCAAAGCGACCGCAAAGCGATGCAAAGCGACCGCAAAGCGATGCAAAGCGACCGCAAAGCGATGCAAAGCGACCGCAAAGCGACCGCAAAGCGACCGCAAAGCGACCGCAAAGCGACCGCAAAGCGATGCAAAGCGACCGCAAAGCGATGCAAAGCGACCGCAAAGCGATGCAAAGCGATGCAAAGCGATGCAAAGCGACCGCAAAGCGATGCAAAGCGACCGCAAAGCGATGCAAAGCGACCGCAAAGCGATGCAAAGCGACCGCAAAGCGACCGCAAAGCGATGCAAAGCGACCGCAAAGCGATGCAAAGCGACCGCAAAGCGATGCAAAGCGACCGCAAAGCGATGCAAAGCGATGCAAAGCGACCGCAAAGCGATGCAAAGCGACCGCAAAGCGATGCAAAGCGACCGCAAAGCGACCGCAAAGCGATGCAAAGCGACCGCAAAGCGATGCAAAGCGATGCAAAGCGACCGCAAAGCGATGCAAAGCGACCGCAAAGCGATGCAAAGCGACCGCAAAGCGATGCAAAGCGACCGCAAAGCGATGCAAAGCGACCGCAAAGCGATGCAAAGCGACCGCAAAGCGATGCAAAGCGATGCAAAGCGACCGCAAAGCGATGCAAAGCGACCGCAAAGCGACCGCAAAGCGATGCAAAGCGATGCAAAGCGATGCAAAGCGATGCAAAGCGACCGCAAAGCGATGCAAAGCGACCGCAAAGCGACCGCAAAGCGATGCAAAGCGACCGCAAAGCGATGCAAAGCGACCGCAAAGCGATGCAAAGCGACCGCAAAGCGACCGCAAAGCGACCGCAAAGCGATGCAAAGCGACCGCAAAGCGATGCAAAGCGACCGCAAAGCGACCGCAAAGCGATGCAAAGCGACCGCAAAGCGACCGCAAAGCGATTCAAAGCGACCGCAAAGCGACCGCAAAGCGATGCAAAGCGATGCAAAGCGATGCAAAGCGACCGCAAAGCGACCGCAAAGCGAACGCAAAGCGACCGCAAAGCGACCGCAAAGCGATGCAAAGCGACCGCAAAGCGATGCAAAGCGATGCAAAGCGACCGCAAAGCGATGCAAAGCGACCGCAAAGCGATGCAAAGCGACCGCAAAGCGACCGCAAAGCGACCGCAAAGCGACCGCAAAGCGACCGCAAAGCGATGCAAAGCGACCGCAAAGCGATGCAAAGCGACCGCAAAGCGATGCAAAGCGATGCAAAGCGACCGCAAAGCGATGCAAAGCGACCGCACAGCGACCGCAAAGCGATGCAAAGCGACCGCAAAGCGATGCAAAGCGACCGCAAAGCGATGCAAAGCGACCGCAAAGCGATGCAAAGCGACCGCAAAGCGATGCAAAGCGACCGCAAAGCGATGCAAAGCGACCGCAAAGCGATGCAAAGCGACCGCAAAGCGATGCAAAGCGACCGCAAAGCGATGCAAAGCGACCGCAAAGCGATGCAAAGCGACCGCAAAGCGATGCAAAGCGATGCAAAGCGACCGCAAAGCGAAAGCAAAGCGATGCAAAGCGACCGCAAAGCGAAGCAAAGCGACCGCAAAGCGATGCAAAGCGATGCAAAGCGAAGCAAAGCGACCGCAAAGCGACCGCAAAGCGATGCAAAGCGACCGCAAAGCGATGCAAAGCGAAGCAAAGCGACCGCAAAGCGATGCAAAGCGAAGCAAAGCGACCGCAAAGCGATGCAAAGCGAAGCAAAGCGACCGCAAAGCGATGCAAAGCGACCGCAAAGCGATGCAAAGCGACCGCAAAGCGATGCAAAGCGAAGCAAAGCGACCGCAAAGCGATGCAAAGCGAAGCAAAGCGACCGCAAAGCGATGCAAAGCGAAGCAAAGCGACCGCAAAGCGATGCAAAGCGAAGCAAAGCGACCGCAAAGCGATGCAAAGCGACCGCAAAGCGATGCAAAGCGACCGCAAAGCGAAGCAAAGCGACCGCAAAGCGACCGCAAAGCGACCGCAAAGCGATGCAAAGCGATGCAAAGCGACCGCAAAGCGATGCAAAGCGATGCAAAGCGACCGCAAAGCGAAGCAAAGCGATGCAAAGCGACCGCAAAGCGATGCAAAGCGACCGCAAAGCGACCGCAAAGCGACCGCAAAGCGATGCAAAGCGATGCAAAGCGATGCAAAGCGATGCAAAGCGACCGCAAAGCGATGCAAAGCGACCGCAAAGCGATGCAAAGCGACCGCAAAGCGATGCAAAGCGACCGCAAAGCGATGCAAAGCGACCGCAAAGCGACCGCAAAGCGATGCAAAGCGACCGCAAAGCGATGCAAAGCGACCGCAAAGCGACCGCAAAGCGATGCAAAGCGACCGCAAAGCGATGCAAAGCGACAGCAAAGCGATGCAAAGCGATGCAAAGCGACCGCAAAGCGACCGCAAAGCGATGCAAAGCGACCGCAAAGCGACCGCAAAGCGACCGCAAAGCAATGCAAAGCGACCGCAAAGCGATGCAAAGCGACCGCAAAGCGATGCAAAGCGACCGCAAAGCGATGCAAAGCGACAGCAAAGCGATGCAAAGCGACCACAAAGCGATGCAAAGCGACCGCAAAGCGATGCAAAGCGACCGCAAAGCGATGCAAAGCGACAGCAAAGCGACCGCAAAGCGATGCAAAGCGACCGCAAAGCGATGCAAAGCGACCGCAAAGCGATGCAAAGCGACCACAAAGCGATGCAAAGCGATGCAAAGCGACCACAAAGCGATGCAAAGCGACAGCAAAGCGATGCAAAGCGACCGCAAAGCGTTGCAAAGCGACCGCAAAGCGATGCAAAGCGAAGCAAAGCGATGCAAAGCGATGCAAAGCGACCGCAAAGCGATGCAAAGCGAAGCAAAGCGACCGCAAAGCGACCGCAAAGCGACCGCAAAGCGATGCAAAGCGACCGCAAAGCGACCGCAAAGCGATGCAAAGCGACCGCAAAGCGACCGCAAAGCGATGCAAAGCGATGCAAAGCGACCGCACCGCAGTTTTATTTATTTATTTTAAAGACCCTATTTTGTCTTTTCGCGCGGCACCCGCGTCATGTGAGCGGTTCAGCTGAGGGCGAACCAGCCTGGTGACGCGTCTGTCATGCCCCCCCCCCCCCCATCGCTGGAAGCCGAGTTCACCCACCGCTCGGGCGAGAGGCGCTTGCAACGCCATACAAAACTTAGATAAAGATACATAGTAGGGATAAACCCAGGACTAAAACAGGAGCGAGGAAGCCTTTTAAGACTACGTTTATTCTGAATGACACACCTAGTCTGTGTAAATAGATGCAATATATTTCTACTGCCAGACGCAGGAAGGCAGCAAACGTATCTTTCAAAAGACTGTTAACCACATGCAGCAGGAAACGGGAGCCGGGGGCAGGGAGGAAGTGATGCGGGTGGCAGGGAGGAAGTGATGCGGGGGCAGAAATGAGACACTACGGTTACCAGAACTTATTTCCAACGCGTTTCTAGGGACAGCCGCCTAGTTTATGGGCTGCCTGCAACGAGCAGTTATCGGAACAGTTTGGTCAGTGGCTTCTACAAACAGGAAACGGTATAGCGAAGCCTGACCCGGGGGTTTCAGCAATGCACTGAAGGCAGAAACGGTCAGAGCTGCGAGAAGGGATTGCATCAGTTATCGACACTACATCCGGGCGCGTCACAGGAGGCCTACAGTACAATGTCACTGACCTCTCCGTATTACAGCGGTCACTAACCCTGCACTCCTCCCTCCGCCTGTATTCTGCACTCCTATTCCAGTGAATGTGCAGCCGGGTGCCTGCATCACATCGCTTATCCCAAAGGGTGCAGCATACAGTGGGAAACACATTATATATAGCATGTTTAAGCCCTCCACGTATCCTTTCTCATTAATATTAGGTCATCAAAGTCAAAATAGGACATAGTGTGCCAGCATATATGCTGGAGATCGCGTGCGTGTGCGTGTATAGGTGTGTGTGCGCTCTTTAGATCACTGCAGTAAGGGCCACAACCCGTGTCCTGTCAGTGAGTGTAGAACAATCCTGGAAATGGCGCAGATAAGGACGCTGCTCTATCACATTAATTTCCCAGTAGACAAATAGCTTCCCAACCCCAGTGTGACCACACACACACACACGCAACACTCGCGTACAATCACAATGATCGCAAAATTGAGAGACTAGCACATGTACTTTCTAACCGTGTCACAGCGTGTAAAGGCAGCACATGTACAGCCCGCTCTACCCGTGTCACTGCGTGTACAAGCAGCACATGTACGTTCCACCCGTGTCACAGCGTGTACAGGCAGCACATGTACAGCCCGTTCTACCCGTGTCACTGCGTGTACAAGCAGCACATGTACGTTCTACCCGTGTCACTGCATGTAAAGGTAGCACATGTACAGCCCGTTCTACCAGTGTCACTGCGTGTACAAGCAGCACATGTACGTTCTAACCGTGTCACGGAGTGTACAGGCAGCACATGTACGTTCTAACCGTGTCACAGCGTGTAAAGGCAGCACATGTACAGCCCGTTCTACCCGTGTCACTGTGTGTACAAGCAGCACATGTACAGCCCGTTCTACCCGTGTCACTGCGTGTACAAGCAGCACATGTACAGCCCGTTCTACCCGTGTCACTGTGTGTACAAGCAGCACATGTACAGCCCGTTCTACCCGTGTCACTGTGTGTACAAGCAGCACATGTACAGCCCGTTCTACCCGTGTCACTGCGTGTACAAGCAGCACATGTACAGCCCGTTCTACCCGTGTCACTGCGTGTACAAGCAGCACATGTACAGCCCGTTCTACCAGTGTCACTGCGTGTACAAGCAGCACATGTATGTTCTACCCGTGTCACTGCGTGTACAAGCAGCACATGTACGTTCTACCCGTGTCACGGCGTGTACAAGCAGCACATGTACGTTCTACCCGTGTCACTGCGTGTACAAGCAGCACATGTACGTTCTACCCGTGTCACTGCGTGTACAAGCAGCACATGTACGTTCTACCCGTGTCACTGCGTGTACAAGCAGCACATGTACGTTCTACCCGTGTCACTGCGTGTACAAGCAGCACATGTACGTTCTACCCGTGTCACTGCGTGTACAAGCAGCACATGTACAGCCCGTTCTACCCGTGTCACTGCGTGTACAAGCAGCACATGTACAGCCCGTTCTACCCGTGTCACTGTGTGTACAAGCAGCACATGTACAGCCCGTTCTACCCGTGTCACTGTGTGTACAAGCAGCACATGTACAGCCCGTTCTACCCGTGTCACTGTGTGTACAAGCAGCACATGTACAGCCCGTTCTACCCGTGTCACTGCGTGTACAAGCAGCACATGTACAGCCCGTTCTACCCGTGTCACTGCGTGTACAAGCAGCACATGTACGTTCTACCCGTGTCACTGCGTGTACAGGCTGCACATGTACAGCCCGTTCTACCCGTGTCACTGCGTGTACAAGCAGCACATGTACAGCCCGTTCTACCCGTGTCACTGCGTGTACAAGCAGCACATGTACGTTCTACCCGTGTCACTGCGTGAGCAAGCAGCACATGTACGTTCTATCCATGTCACTGCGTGTACAAGCAGCACATGTACGTTCTAACAGTGTCACTGCGTGTACAAGCAGCACATGTATGTTCTAACAGTGTCACTGCGTGTGCAAGCAGCACATGTACGTTCTACCCGTGTCACTGCGTGTACAAGCAGCACATGAACGTTCTAACAGTGTCACTGCGTGTACAAGCAGCACATGTACGTTCTACCCGTGTCACTGCGTGTACAAGCAGCACATGTACGTTCTACCCATGTCACTGCGTGTACAAGCAGCACATGTACGTTCCACCCGTGTCACAGCGTGTACAGGCAGCACATGTACAGCCCGTTCTACCCGTGTCACTGCGTGTACAAGCAGCACATGTACGTTCTACCCGTGTCACTGCATGTAAAGGTAGCACATGTACAGCCCGTTCTACCAGTGTCACTGCGTGTACAAGCAGCACATGTACGTTCTAACCGTGTCACGGAGTGTACAGGCAGCACATGTACGTTCTAACCGTGTCACAGCGTGTAAAGGCAGCACATGTACAGCCCGTTCTACCCGTGTCACTGTGTGTACAAGCAGCACATGTACAGCCCGTTCTACCCGTGTCACTGCGTGTACAAGCAGCACATGTACAGCCCGTTCTACCCGTGTCACTGTGTGTACAAGCAGCACATGTACAGCCCGTTCTACCCGTGTCACTGTGTGTACAAGCAGCACATGTACAGCCCGTTCTACCCGTGTCACTGCGTGTACAAGCAGCACATGTACAGCCCGTTCTACCCGTGTCACTGCGTGTACAAGCAGCACATGTACAGCCCGTTCTTCCCGTGTCACTGCGTGTACAAGCAGCTCACGTACGTTCTACCTGTGTCACTGCGTGTACAAGCAGCACATGTACGTTCTACCCGTGTCACTGCGTGTACAAGCAGCACATGTACAGCCCGTTCTACCCGTGTCACTGCGTGTACAAGCAGCACATGTACAGCCCGTTCTACCAGTGTCACTGCGTGTACAAGCAGCACATGTATGTTCTACCCGTGTCACTGCGTGTACAAGCAGCACATGTACAGCCCGTTCTACCCGTTTCACTGCGTGTACAAGCAGCACATGTACAGCCCGTTCTACCCGTGTCACTGCGTGTACAAGCAGCACATGTACGTTCTACCCGTGTCACTGCGTGTACAAGCAGCACATGAACGTTCTACCCGTGTCACTGCGTGTACAAGCAGCACATGTACGTTCTACCCGTGTCACGGCGTGTACAAGCAGCACATGTACGTTCTACCCGTGTCACTGCGTGTACAAGCAGCACATGTACGTTCTACCCGTGTCACTGCGTGTACAAGCAGCACATGTACGTTCTACCCGTGTCACTGCGTGTACAAGCAGCACATGTACGTTCTACCCGTGTCACTGCGTGTACAAGCAGCACATGTACGTTCTACCCGTGTCACTGCGTGTACAAGCAGCACATGTACAGCCCGTTCTACCCGTGTCACTGCGTGTACAAGCAGCACATGTACAGCCCGTTCTACCCGTGTCACTGTGTGTACAAGCAGCACATGTACAGCCCATTCTACCCGTGTCACTGTGTGTACAAGCAGCACATGTACAGCCCGTTCTACCCGTGTCACTGTGTGTACAAGCAGCACATGTACAGCCCGTTCTACCCGTGTCACTGCGTGTACAAGCAGCACATGTACAGCCCGTTCTACCCGTGTCACTGCGTGTACAAGCAGCACATGTACGTTCTACCCGTGTCACTGCGTGTACAGGCTGCACATGTACAGCCCGTTCTACCCGTGTCACTGCGTGTACAAGCAGCACATGTACAGCCCGTTCTACCCGTGTCACTGCGTGTACAAGCAGCACATGTACGTTCTACCCGTGTCACTGCGTGAGCAAGCAGCACATGTACGTTCTATCCATGTCACTGCGTGTACAAGCAGCACATGTACGTTCTAACAGTGTCACTGCGTGTACAAGCAGCACATGTATGTTCTAACAGTGTCACTGCGTGTGCAAGCAGCACATGTACGTTCTACCCGTGTCACTGCGTGTACAAGCAGCACATGAACGTTCTAACAGTGTCACTGCGTGTACAAGCAGCACATGTACGTTCTACCCGTGTCACTGCGTGTACAAGCAGCACATGTACGTTCTACCCATGTCACTGCGTGTACAAGCAGCACATGTACGTTCTACCCGTTGCACTGCGTGTACAAGCAGCAAATGTACGTTCTAACAGTGTAACTGTGTGTACAAGCAGCACATGTACGTTCTACCCGTGTCACTGCGTGTACAAGCAGCACATGTACGTTCTACCTGTGTCACTGCGTGTACAAGCAGCACATGTACGTTCTAACAGTGACACTGCGTGTACAAGCAGCACATGTACGTTCTAACAGTGTCACTGCGTGTACAAGCAGCACATGTATGTTCTAAAAGTGTCACTGCGTGTACAGGCAGCACATGTACAGCCCGTTCTACCCGTGTCACTGTGTGTACAAGTAGCACATGTACAGCCCGTTCTACCCGTGTCACCGTGTACAAGCAGCACATGTACAGCCCGTTCTACCCGTGTCACTGCGTGTACAAGCAGCCCATGTACAGCGCGTTCTACCCATGTCACTGCATGTTTAAAAGCAGCACACGCACATATAGCCCATTCTAACCCTGTCGCTACGTTTTTACACACAGCACACGTACATAGCCCATTTGAAACATGTCACTGCGTGTTCACAAGCAGCACGATCAGTGAAAACAGCAAGAAACACACATTGCATAAACGAATACATGGTTTCAGTACAACGGCACTGCGGGAACTGGGAGAAAGAAGGTGTGGTATTTCATTTCAGGAACATTCGCCAACACCAGATTACGAGCTCAGGCAAGGTGGCCCTATCACCCCGGTTATCCGGGATAGTCCAAGATTCTAGTTATGCCGTTTACCATTAGAGTTTTTCCAGGCCAATGAGCGGGAACGAGGGATGGACACCTGCAAAATTGGTGCCATTAACAGGTGGGCCTAAAAACTCACTTCAAGTAAACATGTACAACACCTTTGGCTATCCTCACACCTCCTCCTGCTTGCACCTCCTGCAGGAGGTCAGGACGATCCCTAGCAATCCGTGATCTTCCTACAGGAGATCAGGACGATCCCTAGCAATCCGTGATCTTCCTGCAGGAGGTCAGGACGATCCCTAGCAATCCGCGATCTTCCTGCAGGAGGTCAGGACGATCCCTAGCAATCCGCGATCTTCCTGCAGGAGGTCAGGACGATCCCTAGCAATCCGCAATCTTCCTACAGGAGATCAGGACAATCCCTAGCAATCCGTAATCTTCCTGCAGGAGATCAGGACGATCCTTGGCAATCCGTGATCTTCCTGCAGGAGATCAGGACGAACTTTAGCAATCCGTGATCTTCTTGCAGGAGTACAGGACAATCCCTTGCAATCCGTGATCTTCCTGCAGGAGATCAGAACGATCCTTAGTAATCCGTGATCTTCCTGCAGGAGATCAGGACAATCCCTTGCAATCCGTGATCTTCTTGCAGGAGATCAGGACGAACTTTAGCAATCTGTGATCTTCTTGCAGGAGATCAGGACAATCCCTAGCAATCCGTGATCTTCCTGCAGGAGATCAGGACAATCCTTAGCAATCCGTGATCTTCCTGCAGGAGATCAGGACGATCCTTAGCAATCCGTGATCTTCCTGCAGGAGATCAGGACGAACTTTAGCAATCCGTGATCTTCTTGCAGGAGATCAGGACGATCCCTAGCAATCCGTGATCTTCTTGCAGGAGATCAGGACGATCCCTAGCAATCCGTGATCTTCCTGCAGGAGATCAGGACGATCCCTAGCAATCCGTGATCTTCCTGCAGGAGATCAGAACGATCCTTAGCAATCCATGATCTTCCTGCAGGAGATCAGGACAATCCTTAGCAATCCGTGATCTTCTTGCAGGAGATCAGAACGATCCTTAGCAATCCGTGATCTTCCTGCAGGAGATCAGGACGATCCCTAGCAATCCGTGATCTTCCTGCAGGAGATCAGGACGAACTTTAGCAATCCGTGATCTTCTTGCAGGAGATCAGAACGATCCTTAGCAATCCGTGATCTTCCTGCAGGAGATCAGGACGATCCCTAGCAATCCGTGATCTTCTTGCAGGAGATCAGGACGATCCTTAGCAATCCGTGATCTTCTTGCAGGAGATCAGGACGATCCCTAGCAATCCGTGAGCTTCCTGCAGGAGATCAGGACGATCCTTAGCAATCCGTGATCTTCCTGCAGGAGATCAGAACGATCCTTAGCAATCCGTGATCTTCTTGCAGGAGATCAGGACGATCCTTAGCAATCCGTGATCTTCTTGCAGGAGATCAGGACGATCCCTAGCAATCCGTGATCTTCCTGCAGGAGATCAGGACAATCCCTAGCAATCCGTGATCTTCCTGCAGGAGATCAGAACGATCCTTAGCAATCCGTGAACTTCATGCAGGAGATCAGGACAATCCCTAGCAATCCGTGATCTTCCTGCAGGAGATCAGAACGATCCTTAGCAATCCGTGAACTTCATGCAGGAGATCAGGACAATCCCTAGCAATCCGTGATCTTCTTGCAGGAGATCAGGACGATCCCTAGCAATCCGTGAACTTCATGCAGGAGATCAGGACAATCCCTAGCAATCCGTGATCTTCCTGCAGGAGATCAGAACGATCCTTAGCAATCCGTGATCTTCTTGCAGGAGATCAGGACGATCCTTAGCAATCCGTGATCTTCTTGCAGGAGATCAGGACGATCCTTAGCAATCCGTGATCTTCTTGCAGGAGATCAGAACGATCCTTAGCAATCCGTGATCTTCTTGCAGGAGATCAGGACGATCTTTAGCAATCCATTATCTTCCTGCAGGAGATCAGGACGATCCTTAGCAATCCGTGATCTTCCTGCAGGAGATCAGGACGAACTTTAGCAATCCGTGATCTTCTTGCAGGAGATCAGGACGATCCTTAGCAATCCGTGATCTTCTTGCAGGAGATCAGGACGATCCCTAGCAATCCGTGATCTTCCTGCAGGAGATCAGGACAATCCCTAGCAATCCGTGATCTTCTTGCAGGAGATCAGGACGATCCTTAGCAATCCGTGATCTTCTTGCAGGAGATCAGGACAATCCTTGGCAATCCGTGATCTTCCTGCAGGAGGTCAGGACGATCCCTAGCAATCCGTGATCTTCCTGCAGGAGGTCAGGACGATCCCTAGCAATCCGTGATCTTCCTGCAGGAGGTCAGGACGATCCCTAGCAATCCGTGATCTTCCTACAGGAGATCAGGACAATCCTTAGCAATCCGTGATCTTCCTGCAGGAGATCAGAACGATCCTTAGCAATCCATTATCTTCCTGCAGGAGATCAGGACGATCCTTAGCAATCCATTATCTTCCTGCAGGAGATCAGGACGATCCTTAGCAATCCGTCATCTTCTTGCAGGAGATCAGGACAATCCCTTGCAATCCGTGATCTTCCTGCAGGAGATCAGAACGATCCTTAGCAATCCATTATCTTCCTGCAGGAGATCAGGACGATCCTTAGCAATCCGTGATCTTCCTGCAGGAGATCAGGACGATCCTTAGCAATCCGTGATCTTCTTGCAGGAGATCAGGACGATCCTTAGCAATCCGTGATCTTCCTGCAGGAGATCAGGACGATCCTTAGCAATCCGTGATCTTCTTGCAGGAGATCAGGACGATCCTTAGCAATCCGTGTCAAGAAAAGTTCAGTAATTCAATACCACCCAGACCCGGGACCTGAACATCTCTCTATTCAACCTGTTAGACTGCAAGCTCCTTAAAGCATGTAGTCTTTAATATGTCCATAGAATACTCATTTTGAATTGTTATGCTGTTACTTTACATACAAGTTATTTAGGATTAACTGGAGTACAAGAACAGTAAGGAATCCCGGGTTTTGGAGCTGGTGCAGAATTCTGCGTTGGGAAGACACCTCTAATGATACGGAGTATGTGTTGTATGCGGTGTACGCGGTGCATGCGTTTATTCTGCAGAATCGGATAATGTGCTGTTTGGAATTAGTCTTTGAGGTCCCACATTTGGAAGAACATCTAAGTGTAGGTTAAATGACAAAGCAAATGGCGAGTATGCCATTGACCTGCATGCAGACAATATGTTGCCCAGCCCCAATGAGCAGATAGGACCCATAGACAATGCCACTCTCGGCTCTAAAATAATTAGGACTTTTGTGAACCATGTGAAATAAGTCTAGAGCTTTGTATAATAGGACTGCACGCTACCCCCTCCCCTGTAAAAGCCTCCCGACACGAGCCTCCCAGCCCAGGCAGTGAGCGCAGAGCCAAGAGAAAATATTGTGTCTGGTATCCATCGCTTTAATGGATTGTTCCGCGACTCCCAGCTTGCCCATGAAGGCCTCCATTGCTTTTAACGGTTTAGTCCATGCTTGAAAGGTCACTTGTGCTGACCCCGTCGAGCCATGAATTGCTTGCGTGTCTCACACTGCAGGAGGTACCATCAGATCATTTCCTGAGGGGCGTTCCATTGGTGTATTAATTGCTTTCTGCACAGTACATCAGTGACTTGGTCACAGGTTAGGAACATATATTTCTATCAATATTTGTGGAGAGAGAATTGTTGGCTGGGTACAGGGGACACGTTCTGATTACACCATGTTTAATCTTTTCACTGTAACACTTTGCAGAGCAAATATCCTAGAACATACAATGAATATTGTGAGGCTGCTGAAAGGATCTTACACGCGCAGTGATCAGTACAGAGTAGAATGATTGGGTTATTATTATGCGTAACAAAAAGGGTTAACCGATGCGCTATCATAACCTAATAGGGTCCCGTTATTCATGTATTAACCCATTTAATGCATCTTAAAACAATACTAATTCTTACTAGTGCAAATAAATTCCCCCTGCTCCCTTTCAGCAGCTGAATTCTATTATTTTCACTTTCCTTTATATATGAAAGTGTGAAATGACCTCAACAAAATACTAGAGAATATAGTAAGAAAAACTACTTGGGGAAGGAAAGGGTTCTTTGTGAAATGGGTGTGAGCTGTAAATGTTGCCGGCACCCAGTGTATATCTGGCGAGCAGAGAGAGAGAGAGGAAGTGCGATTCAGATCTGGGATGTGAGCACTTTCCTGCATTGCAGAGACCTGCACAGGCGGGGAGTGTCACGGGAGACCAGGTCTTATCTACACATTCATATCGGGATTCTCCACTGAGCACACAAGATGAGTAAAATAAATTGTAATTTATTTCTTTTCAGACAAACACACCAATCTTCACAATATGCACTTAATAAAACACTTACTGGGACGGGGAAACGAAAACAAATGTCCTTGGAATGAAACAAAGTCTCTGGGCACCCCTGCACCCCTGCAAGTAGGTGCGCAAAAGGATCCGTGTAGCAGTTCCTGGCTAGGGGCGCAACTTGCCAGTCCTATATCGCAGCCAACAGGAAAAAGTGTGTTCAATCCTTACAGGGTTCGTTCGGGAACCTTAGCTCTAATGAATTCCAGAAGAGAGGGATGACCCTTGGTTACGATATTATTAACCCCTCACACTCCGGAACCGCTGACGCTGGAACTTGGTTGAATCGTTGTTAAAATCAGGTGAATCTCACTGGGACTGGGCTGCAGGCATTTTTATAGGGTTAAGGGTACTATACCGAACATATGCACCCAATCCTCTCGTGGGAATAATTTTCCCCACCTATCCCCGACTTGCCAGTAGTTTGCAGAAAGGGCAGGAGCTGCCTCCCAGTTTGCACGGAGCATGTGTCAACTTCACAACTGAGCTCCTTAGCATACCGGGGTCAGCCCCTTACCTGGCGACAGTAGGTCTGGGGTTTGGTCACAAACTGTAAAGTGCCCATACTTTACTCCGGTATCTGGCACTTATAATATCCCGGCCATCCTAACACCTAGGATTGCTGAGGCTTTCAACTCCGGACTTCTCATAGACATTGAGCCACCCTCTCTGCAGGGTGTCTTGAAGCACGGAGTTGAGAAATCCCTCAGTTCATTCATCCTTAACATACTTGCATGTTAAAGGATTTATTCCCGGGCTGACAGAAAAAACTTCCCGTCTTTACATTTAAAACCAACAGTATAACACAGTTTATTAATAAAAGTATGTTCTGCTTATGCAACGATTATAAACCTTATATGTATGTGTATGGTTTCTTTTTACTTAGCTGCACTCCAAAAATTAGATTTCTAGCTCACTCCTAGTGCCACAAATACAATTAGCACATTTCACATACATCCAGTTACCTGCAGCTAGCTTTAGAGCTGCAAAACAGGGACACAAATAATAGTGTAGGGGAAAACAGGGGATTATGGGGATAATACATTTTAACTCCTTCACTCCCAACAGGGTTTAGGGTTAACCAGCGGGGTATAATGCCATATCGGCCTGGTTAACCCCTCTCGCCACAGGGAGCAGGGAGGAGGCGTCACTCAGTAATGTCTGCAGGTCACGGCTCCTCACCTGGGGGCCCGGGGACAAGTACAGTCTACAAATAGCCCTTGGTCTGTTTAACGCTAATTTAATTGTTGTTGCTCAGACAGCCAAGTGCAATTTCACACTAATGAACGTGCAACTCTTGTAAGCTACAGTAATATAAATCTATAGGGTACAGATTATACATGTGTAGCCCCTGTAAGTAAGAGCGGGCTACTTATCCTTCTCCTACTGGAGTAAGCCCTGGTAAGGGCAGGCGCCAGTAGTAACCATGGGTTTTCCCCCCTTCAAGCCCTGCCTGGAGTGATAGAGGCGGGCCCCCTGACTCTGTGCAGGCCTAGACAGAGGGGAGGTCCTGCTGACATCATGAGGGGCAAGGCTGACTCTATTTAGTGGCAAGTTCCTGTCAGTGACAGTTGGTTCTTGTCTGTCCTGGGAGTTGGAGGAGAGGAGTGATGTTCTGTCCTACATACAGAAGAGAGAGTAAGGAGACCAACCTATGAGTTTGGAGAGTGAGCAGCTGCAGAGTGGACCAATGCCCCTCACCCTGCTAAGGGGGTGAGGGGGAGAATCAATCCCCACCCAGAGGATACCCTCTGAGGTGGGCATAGGGGTATTGAGGCCCCCCACAGACCATCCTGCTGGGAAGCCTACTTGGAGGGAAGGAGAGGAGAGAACAGGCCTGTACATTAGGGAGAACTGCTTCCTATGAACTGTTGACTTTGCATGAACTGCTGTGGGCTACCTCACCGTGTTGCAACACAATAAAGACCTTGCTAATATTTTACCCAGAGACTGTGTGTGAGTTAAGGAGCATTCCCCCTGGGACCAGGGTTTTCTCTGTAAGGGTCCTATCCCACATCCCTGGGACTTATGGAGATGGAGGCGCTGCACCGTTGCTAGAAAGATGGAGGCAAATACCCCTGAAGCCTGGTCCTGTTGTCCCCAATACCAACACGGGAGACTCAGGCCCTCCTGTTCCAAGCAGGTATGCACCACCAAGTACATGTGGCCAGCCCTCACTACACCCTAGATATGCTATCTGTGTCTGGGGGGGGGGGGGACATGGGTTACACATGCTAGCAAATTCTTCAAATATATTTACTTTTAAGCCTTTAAACTATGTTAGAATACTCTTGTGGCCCTTCTCATTTTTATTCAAATCCCGTCCCCGTGCAGAACTAGAGGACGAGACCTGGTCTAGGAGTACCTATATTTTAAGTACTGTAGAAGTATGGAGAACGGCCGCTGAAATGACTGCAAGGTGATGAATGTGTAAGCTGTAGACAGGTTGTGTATCAACTCCTAAACCCATGGATTCTCAACCTGGGGGGCCCAGCAGACTTACAAGGGAGGCTCGGAGTGACAAGAGGGACGTCAACATTGGGAAATAAAGAAAATATCTCCTTCCCCACTCGCGCTCCTCATAGCAGGAGAAAGGACTGGATTCCGGCACTATGACCCAAACTAGGTGCTCTCCAACCTCTGCTCGGGGGAGAGAGCCAGGCACAACGGGGATTAACCAGGGCATCTGCACAAATGTGCACACACTTCCCGTAACAACTGGGTCATCCGGGGAACCAGAAGTAAAACCGGCCAGTCTCAGGGCCCCAGAGAGAGAGACTGGACAACTAGCGATCAAAACCTTACAGGAATCATTGGAAGGGTCAGATCCTCTTAGCCAACAAAGAAAAAACGTTTCTAAAGTAAACGGCTTCCTTAAAAAGATTTTAATCCCATTAGTCACTGTAATTCTTCATTGTATCGAAGTCAGGTTTCCATGCACAGTCTGTGTGGTTACACGCCTCAGCATCCTCTACATACAAAGCACTGCAGTGAAGAGCAGGATCACCCCACATCCCCCCCCCCCAGTGATGCACAGAGCAGGATCACCCCACATTCCCCCCCAGTGATGCACAGAGCAGGAAAACCCCACATTCCCCCCAGTGATGCACAGAGCAGGATCACCCCACATCCCCTCCCCAGTGATGCACAGAGCAGGATCACCCCACATTTCCCCCCCCCCCCCACAGTGATGCACAGAGCAGGATCACCCCACATTCCCCCAGTGAGGCACAGAGCAGGATCACCCCACATTCCCCCCCAGTGATGCACAGAGCAGGAAAACCCCACATTCCCCCCAGTGATGCACAGAGCAGGATCACCCCACATCCCCTCCCCAGTGATGCACAGAGCAGGATCACCCCACATTCCCCCCCCCCCCCCCCAGTGATGCACAGAGCAGGATCACCCCACATTCCCCCAGTGAGGCACAGAGCAGGATCACCCACATTCCCCCCCCCAGTGATGCACAGAGCAAGATCACCCCACATCCCCCCCCCCCCGTGATGCACAGAGCAGGATCACCCCACATTCCCCCCCCCCCCCCCCCAGTGATGCACAGAGCAGGATCACCCCACATTCCCCCAGTGAGGCACAGAGCAGGATCACCCACATTCCCCCCCCCCCCAGTGATGCACAGAGCAGGATCACCCCACACCCCCCCCCAGTGATGCACAGAGCAGGATCACCCCACATTCCCCCAGTGAGGCACAGAGCAGGATCACCCCACATCCCCCCCAGTGATGCATAGAGCAGGATCACCCCACATTTCCCTCCCCCCAGTGATGCACAGAGCAGGAACACCCCACATCCCCCCCCCCCAGTGATGCACAGAGCAGGATCACCCCACATTCCCCCCCAGTGATGCACAAAGCAGGATCACCCACATTCCCACCCAGTAATGCACAGAGCAGGATCACCCCACATTCCCCCCAGTGATGCACAGAGCAGGATCACCCCACATTCCCCAGTGATGCACAGAGCAGGATCACCCCACAGCCCCCACCCCAGTGATACACAGAGCAGGATCACCCCACATCCCCCCCCCCCAGTGATGCACAGAGCAGGATCACCCACATTCCCCCCCAGTGATGCACAGAGCAGGATCACCCCACATCCCCCCCCCAGTGATGCACAGAGCAGGATCACCCCACATTCCCCAGTGATGCACAGAGCAGGATCACCCCACATTCCCCCCAGTGATGCACAGAGCAGGATCACCCCCCCCCCCCCCAGTGATACACAGAGCAGGATCACCCCACACCCCCCCCCAGTGATACACAGAGCAGGATCACCCCACATCCCCCCCCCCAGTGATGCACAGAGCAGGATCACCCCACATTCCCCCCCAGTGATGCACAGAGCAGGATCACCCCACATTTCCCCCCCCCCCCAGTGATGCACAGAGCAGGATCACCCCACATTCCCCCCAGTGATGCACAGAGCAGGATCACCCCACATTCCCCAGTGATGCACAGAGCAGGATCACCCCACACACCCCCCCCCCCCCCAGTGATGCACAGAGCAGGATCACCCCACATTCCCCAGTGATGCACAGAGCAGGATCACCCCACATTCCCCCCCAGTGATGCACAGAGCAGGATCACCCCACATTCCCCCCCCCCCCCCAGTGATGCACAGAGCAGGATCACCCCACATTCCCCCCAGTGATGCACAGAGCAGGATCACCCCACATTCCCCCCCCCCCCCTAGTGATGCACAGAGCAGGATCACCCCACATTCCCCCCCCCCCTAGTGATGCACAGAGCAGGATCACCCCACATTCCCCCCCAGTGATGCACAGAGCAGGATCACCCCACATTCCCCCCAGTGATGCACAGAGCAGGATCACCCCACATTCCCCAGTGATGCACAGAGCAGGATCACCCACATTCCCCCCCAGTAATGCACAGAGCAGGATCACCCCACATTCCCCCCCCCCCCCTAGTGATGCACAGAGCAGGATCACCCCACATTCCCCCCCCCCCTAGTGATGCACAGAGCAGGATCACCCCACATTCCCCCCCAGTGATGCACAGAGCAGGATCACCCCACATTCCCCCCAGTGATGCACAGAGCAGGATCACCCCACATTCCCCAGTGATGCACAGAGCAGGATCACCCCACATCCCCCCCCCAGTGATACACAGAGCAGGATCACCCCACATCCCCCCCCCCCCCAGTGATGCACAGAGCAGGATCACCCACATTCCCCCCCAGTGATGCACAGAGCAGGATCACCCCACATCCCCCCCCCCAGTGATGCACAGAGCAGGATCACCCCACATTCCCCAGTGATGCACAGAGCAGGATCACCCCACATTCCCCCCAGTGATGCACAGAGCAGGATCACCCCCCCCCCCCAGTGATACACAGAGCAGGATCACCCCACATCCCCCCCCCCCCAGTGATACACAGAGCAGGATCACCCCACATCCCCCCCCCCAGTGATGCACAGAGCAGGATCACCCCACATTCCCCCCCAGTGATGCACAGAGCAGGATCACCCCACATTCCCCGCCCCCCCAGTGATGCACAGAGCAGGATCACCCCACATTCCCCAGTGATGCACAGAGCAGGATCACCCCACATTCCCCAGTGATGCACAGAGCAGGATCACCCCACATCCCCCCCCCCCCCCCCCCCAGTGATGCACAGAGCAGGATCACCCACATTCCCCCCCAGTGATGCACAGAGCAGGATCACCCACATCCCCCCAAGTGATGCACAGAGCAGGATCACCCACATCCCCCCCCCCCCCAGTGATGCACAGAGCAGGATCACCCCACATTCCCCCCAGTGATGCACAGAGCAGGATCACCCCACTTTCCCCCCCCCCCCAGTGATGCACAAAGCAGGATCACCCCACATTCCCCCCAGTGATGCACAGAGCAGGATCACCCCACATCCCCCCAGTGATGCACAGAGCAGGATCACCCACATTCCCCCCCCCCAGTGATGCACAGAGCAGGATCACCCACATCCCCCCCAGTGATGCACAGAGCAGGATCACCCCACATTCCCCCCAGTGATGCACAGAGCAGGATCACCCCACATCCCCCCCCAGTGATGCACAGAGCAGGATCACCCCACATAAAGTGATGCACAGAGCAGGATCACCCGACATTCCCCCCCAGTGATGCACAGAGCAGGATCAACCAAATTCCCCCCCCAGTGATGCACAGAGGAGGATCACCCCACACACCCCCCCCCAGTGATGCACAGAGCAGGATCACCCCACATTCCCCAGTGATGCACAGAGCAGGATGACCCCACATTCCCCCCCCCCCCCCCAGTGATGCAGAGCAGGATCACCCACATCCCCCCCAGTGATGCACAGAGCAGGATCACCCACATCCCCCCCCAGTGATGCACAGAGCAGGATCACCCCACATCCCCCCCAGTGATGCACAGAGCAGGATCACCCACATCCCCCCCAGTGATGCACAGAGCAGGATCACCCCACATCCCCCCCCCCAGTGATGCACAGAGCAGGATCACCCCACATTCCCCCCAGTGATGCACAGAGCAGGATCACCCCACATTCCCCCCCCCCCCCAGTGATGCACAGAGCAGGATCACCCCACATTCCCCCCAGTGATGCACAGAGCAGGATCACCCCACATCCCCCCAGTGATGCACAGAGCAGGATCACCCACATTCCCCCCCCCCCCCCCAGTGATGCACAGAGCAGGATCACCCCACATTCCCCCCCCCCCAGTGATGCACAGAGCAGGATCACCCCACATTCCCCCCCCCCCCCCCACTGATGCACAGAGCAGGATCACCCCACATCCCCCCCCCCCCAGTGATGCCACAGAGCAGGATCACCCCACATTCCCCCCCAGTGATGCACAGAGCAGGATCACCCCACATTCCCCCCAGTGATGCACAGAGCAGGATCACCCCACATCCCCCCCCAGTGATGCACAGAGCAGGATCACCCCACATTCCCCCCCCCCCCCCAGTGATGCACAGAGCAGGATCACCCCACATTCCCCCCCAGTGATGCACAGAGCAGGATCACCCACATTCCCCCCCAGTGATGGACAGAGCAGGATCACCCCACATTCCCCCCCAGTGAGGCACAGAGCAGGATCACCCCACATTCCCCCCCAGTGATGCACAGAGCAGGATCACCCCACATCCCCCCCCAGTGATGCACAGAGCAGGATCACCCCACATCCCCCCCCCCCCAGTGATGCACAGAGCAGGATCACCCCACATCCCCCCCCCCCCCAGTGATGCACAGAGCAGGATCACCCCACATTCCCCCAGTGATACACAGAGCAGGATCACCCCACATTCCCCCAGTGATACACAGAGCAGGATCACCCCACATTCCCCCCCAGTGATGCACAGAGCAGGATCACTCCACATTCCCCCCCCCCCCCCCCCAGTGATGCACAGAGCAGGAACACCCCACATTCCCCCCCCAGTGATGCACAGAGCAGGATCACCCCACATTCCCCCCCAGTGATGCACAGAGCAGGATCACCCCACAAATCCCCCCCCCCCCCAGTGATGCACAGAGCAGGATCACCCCACATTCCCCCCCCCCAGTGATGCACAGAGCAGGAACACCCCACATTCCCCCCCAGTGATGCACAGAGCAGGATCACCCCACATCCCCCCCCCCCAGTGATGCACAGAGCAGGATCACCCCACATTCCCCCCCAGTGATGCACAGAGCAGGATCACCCCACATTCCCCCCCCCAGTGATGCACAGAGCAGGATCACCCACATTCCCCCCCCCCCCCAGTGATGCACAGAGCAGGATCACCCCACATTCCCCCCCCCCCAGTGATGCACAGAGCAGGATCACCCCACATTCCCCCCCCCCCCCCCAGTGATGCACAGAGCAGGATCACCCCACATTCCCCCCAGTGATGCACAGAGCAGGATCACCCCACATTCGCCCCCCCCCCCCAGTGATGTAGAGCAGGATCACCCCACATTCTCCCCCCCCCCCCCCAGTGATGCACAGAGCAGGATCACCCCACATCCCCCCCCCAGTGATGCACAGAGCAGGATCACCCCACATTCCCCCCAGTGATGCACAGAGCAGGATCACCCCACATTCCCCCCAGTGATGCACAGAGCAGGATCACCCCACATTCCCCCCCCCCCCAGTGATGCACAGAGCAGGATCACCCACATTCCCCCCCAGTGAAAAATACCATCCTGCCCGGCTCCTAGGTGTGTTATATTTCTGCCCTCGACAGCTCTCCCTGGCAGTGTTTGCCCGGGTGTAACCGGGGAGAATACGAAGCATCACTTTTCTATACAGCATTGTACCATGTGAAGTCTCCCAGGACTGAACAAGCCATACTAAGCCTGTCTAATAAACGCCCGCCCTGGGGATTTAAACAAACACGACTGGTGGGTTTGGAGAAGCCCCTCTGAAACCCTCTCACGATATTCCAGCACATGTTAAAGCCAGGGCCGGCTGCTTATATAGCAGCGAAAAACAGAAAGCGGGAACACAGCATCCGTGCAGAAGAAAACACTTTTAGAAATACTTGATATTGGCCCAAAGGTACGCTGGGAAACACCTTACAGGTCATGGACTTGAATAGACTAAGGTAACTTATGACAGAAGACTGCTTAGGAGATATGGCCCCAAATGGGGTTGTCAGCTTTATAGTGCTTTAGGGAAACGGTAAAATGAGGTGGGTCACGAGGCACTTGTAGCTCTGGGCTATAGGTCTGCCCTCCTCCTGGCAGTAATACTTGGTAAGGGCAGGTTACCAGGAGTAATCATGGGTTTTCCCCACACATGCAGTGTAGTGAGTCAGTGAAGGTAGCGTCATCAGACCTTGTGTCCAATTAGAGACACAGGGGTGGTGCTTACTGGAGCTGTACTCAATGCCTGGCACTTCCTGATTTAGCCAGTTGTCCTCTACCTTTGAGAGAGGCAAGGTTTACCCTACTAAGCTGTCAGGGCTCTGGGAGGCTTGAGGCCCTCCCTCCAGGGAGCGGTGAGGGAAACCAATACCTCCTATTACACAAGGGGATAGGGAAAGGCTGGGAGTGTAGTCCAGGGACATGCTGAAGGAGACGACCTGTTATGATGGTCTGCCAAGTCTGCTGTTATGCTGGGCAGTATATGCTGTTACTGTGAAATAACGTATATCCTTGATTCAACATACTTCTCGCCTGAGACTAGAATCTATCGGGGAGAAGCTGAGAGAAGTTCTCCTGCAAAGGTTCTTCCCCACAGCCTGGGGATCTGCAAGAGATGGAGGCGCTGTTATTGTGAGTACCACTCAGTTCTACCTCAGAAGCCTGTCCTGACATCCCATATACCATCGCAGGAGACTCAGGGGTCCCTGTTGCCAGCAGGTTGGCACCACAGTTTAGCCTGTAACCAGTGTAGCATTTCCCCCTAGTATACCCTGCATGAGATTGGGGTGGGGGGGGGGGGGGCAGGATTACATTTGGAGGCGCTGCTGAGATCCTGAGAGCAACAGGACAAGCTTTCAGCAAAGTTGATAGAAATAATGTATGCTTCCAGAGCAAGTGCTGAGGAAGGAAGGGAGTCTAGGGGTAGTCAAGGGCACGACCACTCACAAAGCACACCCTAGATGGCCCTTAAGGGTGAAATGGATCTTGAGACAGGGCTATTGCTGTCCTAGTCACCTTGAGGCAGATAGCTGTATGATGTCTAAGGGGATAGCCTGGGTAACTTGGGGTCAGGATCTTCTGGGAGGATCTGCGCTATGTGCAGCCAACAGTACGTGACGCCCTAAGTGCTCCAGGGAGATCCCTAAGTACTTCTAGCCTGTACCCAGACTACTAACCACAGAGTACTTGTATTGGTCTGCAATTGTTTGCAGTATGCTGCATAAGGAAGAGTTTTGCCTAGCCTGAGGTACATTGACATTCCACGAGGCAGAGACTACCATGTGCTGCAGATGTGCCAGGAGAGCGTGACCTTACTACCTAGGGAGGGTCACGCTAAGCTGGAATACTTCATTTCACTAAGATGGCGACTGCTCAGCTAGGGAGCGCAACGTGTGAATTGTGTGAACTTAAGATGGCGGCTGCTATGACTGAATAAACCATTGACTTTTGCAAGTTTGCTATGGAATGGCGTGAAAGCCATAGCCGTGCACTTTTTGTGCAGCATGGATTTTCTGGGTTCACCAGAGGGAGCAGACAGTGAGGACATTGTGATTACGTGTGAGATTGCAAACGATGTGCCTGATCTCCAGCCGGTGATAACTACGCAAGTAAAACCTGTATTGGGTGTGAGGAACGCTGTGAGAGATTGGTGGACACGAACACGCCCAAGCACTCACAACTCACCGAGTTAGGACAAAAATAAAAGAACATTTATTAAACTACATTGTTAAAAATGACATACTGGAACAAAACAGAAAAGGTTCTCCTCCCACGCGTTTCACGCCGTTATAGCGCTTTCGAGGAGTGTTAAACAGAGGGTATGTTGACTGGTTTATATAGCCCCTCCTTCTGCCAAACGCAACTGATTGAGAGTTAATTAAAAACATCAGTTAATGTAATTAGTAGTGGCATTGAACTGGACAAGATAACAAATGAACATGATGTCAAGACTTGAGCAAAATACATTGGTTGATATTGCACCATCTCATTTAATGTGGAAGAGCATATGTCATTCTCCAAGGTAGCTGAAATATATGTAATTAATCAAAAGCAATATCCTTGGGGAATAAGACTATATCTCTAGCTGTGTCTAATTAATAAACTCCACAGTAACACCTCAAGGTGTATGCGATTTGTGAGGTTTATAATGTGAAGTGCTAATATATTATTATGGATAAAGAATTCATAACAAATCCAACACGCCCACAGCAATACTGACATCATAATGTCCAGATATAGCTAATTATTCAGGCTAGTAAACCCTGAATAATGAATAGAGGTTCTGAAGTGACGTAATTGTGTCACATATGTTGGAAAATGAATATACAAATGTATAGATGCTTAATGGAATATAGTACATTCTTAATGATATATCACACGGTTTTAGCGTCAGTGTTGATAATCCACAAGTTGAAAGATGTGCAAGTAAAACAGAGAAACACAGTTAGTTCTATAGCATGTTATATGGGAAGGTGCAAAGGAACGCGTCCAATAAAGAGAGGCCTGTATAATGGAAAGAGTAAATAATAGCAATGTGCCATCTACATATTTGTTTAAAGGAAATACTTTAAATCCCATTGGGAATGTAATCCCTTAGTTTAGGGGACTAAAGTATCCAATGAGAAAATCCAATATGCCTCTCTTTTGTATAGCACGTTGCCTCTGTCACCTGCCCTGACATGCATATGGATAATGTTCAATGGCCACACAGTTGAAATATTCCAGTGAACCTTTTTGGCATTCACTGAGGTGTTGCGAGACAGGATGGTTTAAATCCTTTTTTTAAATGAGTCTCATGTGTTCCATGATACGAATGTAACATTTTCTGGTGTTAAGTCCAATATCTCTCTTGTTACATCCGCAGGTAAGCATGTATATAACAAATTCAGTATTACAAGTAATGAAGGACATGATGTGGTGTGATCTGGTACCCTCCGTATTATCAAAAGTCTGTGTCTTAATTACATATTTACAGCGTCCACAGGGAAAACATCCTTTCAATTTAGGAAAAAATTCATTTTTCAATGTGTTTTTTATCATTTTTTACCATACTGGGGGAAATAAGATTACCCAAAGTTTGTGATTTTTTTTTAATACAAATTTTGGATTCACAGATGTAATGCCTTTTAAAATGGATCTATTGAGAGTAATCCCCAATGTTTATTGATAATGCATTTGACTGCATAGGCTTGGTTACTGAATTGAGTTATGAAATATGGTGGGTACAGACCATTGAGACATCATGCCTTTGGCCAGCTCTCATCTTTCCCATCATGTTCGGAATATATTAAATTCCTCCCTATCCTTGTTGAGGGCATTTAAATAGGCCTCCTCGAGAATGGTTTTGTTGTACTCCACCAAGGGGAGGGGGCACAGCGAGCTTCAATCCGTATCCACTGACGTCACTGGGGGAGGGGCCGGATGCAAGCTGCCGCACCCTCAGTTCCTCTGAGTTAAATCAAGAGAGAACACTTATATTACCTGTCCTGCTCCCTCCATGCACATTACTCATGCCCGAGATGGCACACAGACTTTCTGGAGAATAGTCTGCCAGGACATCTCCTGGCAGAAAGGGTAGCAGGGACCCCCTATCCTGAGGCCCCCTGTTGCCAGCAGGTTGGCACCACACTTTAGCCTGTAACCAGTGTAGCATTTCTCCTAGTATACCCTACATGAGATTGGGGGGGGGGGGGGAACAGGGTAACAGACTTATCTTGCCCTCTATGTTTAAGCTGCAGGACGCCTGACTTGTGCGTACGGAACTATACAATAACCACCCTTTAACGCTACCGGGTTTGCAGGTTTTGTGCAGGCTTTCTATATCCAATTGTCTAAATGTATTTAACTTTGCTGTGAACATGAGCAGTGTGCCCCCATGTCTACCTCCCATATACATTCCTGCGGCCTGCTTAGAGTACAGCTCAAAGCAAACATGGATTAATCTTATCTGGATGGATTTATCACCACAACTATGGCATATGCGTATGTTCAACACACAAGAAGGCTTTGTCTAACCCAACACAAGTGGTTTACTGAATATTTTATAATGTAGTTAGCTGCATTTAGGACTGTTTGACAAGTCTGCAAACACGTCTATCCTCATGCTGTGAAGTACAATTCCCCTCAGCACGTGAGAAGCAGCTCAGTAACCGGCCATCTTGTGGGAATGCCTCAGATTAGGAAAAGAATGGTCAGCATCCACAATATCCTAAATCACAAAGCAGAGATTGAGAATGGTCATCTTTACTCAGCCACTCCCAGCGGCACGTAACCCAGAACCAAGCTGTTTCCCGGGTTCAGCCCAGCTGGTGTGTCACGGTTTCAGTGTTCTATGACGTTTGGGTTACAGTACTGATCTTCCATACAGTTTTACTTTCACCGGGTCATGAAGACATCACTTAGTAGTACATGTAAAGTGATGCACAGGAGAGTACTGACCCGATATGCAGGGGGCTGAGGAATAAAGGGATCAGCACTTGATATTCAGGAAATACCAAGGGTTCAGTTTATCAGGCAATTATTCACCCAACTTGTCCAATCAAAGAGCTTATGTTCACAGCTGCATTGCATCTCAGCCACCCACCCCACTGTGCATCTGCTTTGCCCCAAAGGCGCACAGCCTGATGGGGCTCCCCAAGAGCTGCTCCCCTCTGCAAAGGACCAGCATGCTATGGGTTAACATTTGCTTGTTCTCTGTGGAACGTCAACCCCACCCACTGGAATGTTAACGAGCCAACAGGACACAAAGAGCTTTTGTTCACAGCTGCATTGCATCTCAGCCACCCACCCCACTATGCATCTGCTTTGCCCAAAGGCGCACAGCCTTTGGGGCAGCCAAAGGGTGTGAACCGTTTGCTGATGTTAAAGCTGCACTATTTCTATCTGAAACTCCTATGCCCTTTATCCCCTGTACCCAATTTTCCAACTCTATCTGTCCTATGAAATGTCTGTGAAGTGACTGTATAACCCTGTTCTTTTAATGTAACCATGTATTTTTTATAAATCTGTGCCCAGGACATACTTGAAAACGAGAGGTATCTCTCAATGTATTACTTCCGGGTAAAACATTTTTATAAATAAAATAAATAAAATGACACCAAAATATCAGTATGTCCATTACAGGGTCAATACACTTTGCTATTTTGCGCACACGCACATGCACACACACACACACACGTTGCCAGGAGTACATGTCTCACTGCAGAATCCAGCAGAAAGCTGCAAACCCAACAGGGCATTGATACTTGTGATTTGTGACCTCACGCAGACACAAAAAATAAATCAAGGGAACCAGGTGGTCCCTGTATCAGTTCTGGGGGACTTAATCGGTTCCGGCAAATAGAAAACTTTATTTTTATTTTTGAACGGGTGCTACAGCTTTAAGGATACTGTGTAATCTCCTGTGTTAGTGCAAACACCCATGTGCTGATATTAGTCATGTTAGCAGTTTTGCTGCATTTAATGACAAAGCCCTCATGATGTTTGAAGGCGTAACTTACTGTGTACACGGAAGGAGACACATTACGTTTCCCAAGAATAATCTTGGTACAGTTCCAAAGTGCAGGTAAATCAGTTTCAGGCGAGGAGAATCCGCTTGTGCAGCCAACACAACATCGACAAACAACTTCTTCAGAATCCAGGTCTCCTCTGGGGCAGAGGGACAACGTGCCGGTCTCCTCTGGGGCAGAGGTACAACGTGCCGGTCTCCTCTGGAGCAGAGGTACAACGTGCATGTCTCCTCTGGTGCTGAGGGACAACGTATAGGTCTCCTCTGGGGCAGAGGGACAACGTATAGGTCTCCTCTGGGGCAGAGGGACAACGTGCCAGTCTCCTCTGGGGCAGAGGTACAACGTGCCGGTCTCCTCTGGGGCAGAGGGACAACGTATAGGTCTCCTCTGGGGCAGAGGGACAACGTGCCAGTCTCCTCTGGGGCAGAGGTACAACGTGCCGGTCTCTTCTGGGGCAGAGGTACAACGTGCAGGTCTCCTCTGGGGCAGAGGTACACAGTGCAGGTCTCTTCTGGGGCAGAGGCACAACGTGCCGGTCTCCTCTGGGGCAGAGGTACAACGTGCCAGTCTCCTCTGGGGCAGAGGTACAACGTGCCAGTCTCCTCTGGGGCAGAGGTACAACGTGCCAGTCTCCTCTGGGGCAGAGGTACAACGTGCCGGTCTCCTCTGGGGCAGAGGTACAACGTGCAGGTCTCCTCTAGGACAGAGATACACAGTGCAGGTCTCCTCTGGGGCAGAGGTACACAGTGCAGGTCTCCTCTAGGACAGAGGTACACAGTGCAGGTCTCTTCTGGGGCAGAGGTACAACGTGCCGGTCTCCTCTGGGGCAGAGGTACATAGTGCAGGCCTCCTCTAGGACAGAGATACACAGTGCAGGTCTCCTCTGGGGCAGAGGTACACAGTGCAGGTCTCCTCTGGGACAGAGATACACAAGTGCAGGTCTCCTCGGGGGCAGAGGTACACAGTGCAGGTCTCTTCTGGGGCAGAGGTACAACGTGCCGGTCTCCTCTGGGGCAGAGGTACAACGTGCAGGTCTCCTCTGGGGCAGAGGTACAACGTGCCGGTCTCCTCTGGGACAGAGATACACAGCGCAGGTCTCCTCTGGGACAGAGATACACAGCGCAGGTCTCCTCTGGGACAGAGATACACAGTGCAGGTCTCCTCTGGGGCAGAGGTACACAGCGCAGGTCTCCTCTGGGGCAGAGGTACACAGCGCAGGTCTCCTCTGGGGCAGAGGGACAACGTGCCGGTCTCCTCTGGGGCAGAGGGACAACGTGCCAGTCTCCTCTGGGGCAGAGGTACAACGTGCAGGTCTCCTCTGGGGCAGAGGTACAACGTGCCGGTCTCCTCTGGGACAGAGGTACACAGTGCAGGTCTCTTCTGGGGCAGAGGTACAACGTGCCGGTCTCCTCTGGGGCAGAGGTACAACGTGCCGGTCTCCTCTGGCGCAGAGGTACAACGTGCCGGTCTCCTCTGGCGCAGAGGTACAACGTGCCGGTCTCCTCTGGCGCAGAGGTACAACGTGCCGGTCTCCTCTGGGGCAGAGGTACAACGTGCCGGTCTCCTCTGGGGCAGAGGTACATAGTGCCGGTCTCCTCTGGGGCAGAGGTACAACGTGCCGGTCTCCTCTGGGGCAGAGGTACAACGTGCCGGTCTCCTCTGGGGCAGAGGTACAACGTGCCGGTCTCCTCTGGGGCAGAGGTACAACGTGCCGGTCTCCTCTGGGGCAGAGGTACAACGTGCCGGTCTCCTCTGGGGCAGGGATACACAGTGCAGGTCTCCTCTAGGACAGAGATACACAGTGCAGGTCTCCTCTGGGACAGAGATACACAGTGCAGGTCTCCTCTGGGACAGGGATACACAGTGCAGGTCTCCTCTGGGACAGAGATACACAGTGCAGGTCTCCTCTGGGACAGAGATACACAGTGCAGGTCTCCTCTGGGGCAGAGGGACAAAGTAGCGCTCTACTCAAGTTCTCAATGCAATTCCTAATTTATTGTAACAGCCAAGAACTGAGGCGGGACAACGTTTCGGGTCCCATATGGACCTGATGAAAGGTCCACATGGGATCTGAAACGTGAGCAGCGAGTAGAGCTCTACTTCGTACCTCTGTCCTAGAGGAGACCTGCATTTTGAGTAATTTGTCTAAGAATAATCTTCCCATTAAAAAATACAAAGTAGTTGAGCAGAGTGATATGAAGTGTGGGCAAGTACAGAATCTGTGACACCGGCCGTATATTGTCCTGCAATGCTCTACCTAGGCATTTGCAGACTGGAGAAGCACAGACGCGGCAGACCACATATGGATGTGTAATTGTTGTTGGTCCTCTCTCACTGAGGCAAGGATACTACTGCCCTAAGGGTCTCTACAACACTAGGGAGATCTTATTTATATGGTGCCCACCTATACTGCAGTGCAGTCCAATGTACAAGTAAAGACAAGAGCTAATCAGAATATACATTCATCTTAAACCATAATGACGCAATAGAGAATGAGATCCCTGTTCCAAGAAGCTTACCACCTGAAAGGAATGGGAGAGGGATGACATACTGCAAGGATAGGTGAAGATATAGGGCCTCTCAGTATGGTATTAACCACAGGCTTTTCAGTGGGGTGCTGGGTAGGCCTCTTTAAAAAGGTTACTTTTGAAAGTATGAATGGTGGGGGGGGGGGGGGGGTGGGAGGGGCGTGTGATGGGATGAGGAGGTCCACGGCTGGGGTGCAGTCCTGGAGAACCCTTGGAGGTGGGAAATGATAGGAAGTAATGAGAAAGAAAGAGAGCCGTGGACGAGCAGAGAATAGGCTGGTGTGTGAGTGCTGTGTGTGAGTGCTGTGTGTGAGTGCTGTGTGTGAGTGCTGTGTGTGAAAAGCATTCAGATACGGGGGGAAGCGGGGAAGGGTTGTGCGACTGTTGACCGATTTCCAGAGTGTAGAAGACGTAGAGAAAAAGGCAAAGAAAAGTGCAATGAATGAATTGGCTGGTGCATGAAACCTTGTAAAACCGGAGCAGCAGGATACAGAATGTAAATACTATATAGACAGTAGTGAAGCATTGCCCTGCTGGGCACACCATTGCCCTGCCTGGCACACCATTGCCCTGCTGGGCACACCATTGCCCTGCTGGGCACACCATTGCCCTGCCTGGCACACTGCTCTACATTGTTCTACGTCAAACTAGCGGTGCTGGGATTAACCAGCCATGCCAACAACAGGACCCGCTTCTACCTGCAACGGTTAGAACAAAAACAGCAAAGCGCCTCCGCCAGAAAAGGGCTCAGGAAAGCCGTCTGTACGGCTCCTCGGAATCAGTGCAGGGCGTGTATACATGGGCATGTACAAACCACACGCAGCCCACGAAACCCCACAGATTTCCCATATAAGGTTCACTCGGCAGAGAAAACTAACTCTTTCTGGTCTCTCTTAATAAAGGAAAGAATGACATTTACGTGTGTTTGATGTGCAACCATTGCAAACATAGTATAGAAGTGGCTCAGATTGTGTTACTGCGGCTGGATTTAATATATAGGTGATCTTAAAGCCAACAATTAAACCATCACACTCTTCCTCTTCATGCCTTCACTTTATGAGCTGCTGGGAAGGATCCCCTTTCAGCTGTGATATTGCAATGGGCCAGCACGGGGTGGCACGCCTGGGGACGGCAGGCTGCTATAGACCAGCACGGGGTGGCACGCCTGGGGACGGCAGGCTGCTATAGACCAGCACGGGGTGGCACGCCTGGGGACGGCAGGCTGCTATAGACCAGCACAGGGTGACACGCCTGGGGACGGCAGGCTGCTATAGACCAGCACGGGGTGGCACGCCTGGGGACGGCAGGCTGCTATAGACCAGCACAGGGTGACACGCCTGGGGACGGCAGGCTGCTATAGACCAGCACGGGGTGGCACGCCTGGGGACGGCAGGCTGCTATAGACCAGCACGGGGTGACACGCCTGGGGACGGCAGGCTGCTATAGACCAGCACGGGGTGGCACGCCTGGGGACGGCAGGCTGCTATAGACCAGCACAGGGTGACACGCCTGGGGACGGCAGGCTGCTATAGACCAGCACAGGGTGACACGCCTGGGGACGGCAGGCTGCTATAGACCAGCACGGGGTGGCACGCCTGGGGACGGCAGGCTGCTATAGACCAGCACGGGGTGGCACGCCTGGCGACGGCAGGCTGCTATAGACCAGCACAGGGTGACACGCCTGGGGACGGCAGGCTGCTATAGACCAGCACAGGGTGACACGCCTGGGGACGGCAGGCTGCTATAGACCAGCACGGGGTGGCACGCCTGGGGACGGCAGGCTGCTATAGACCAGCACAGGGTGACACGCCTGGGGACGGCAGGCTGCTATAGACCAGCACGGGGTGGCACGCCTGGGGACGGCAGGCTGCTATAGACCAGCACAGGGTGGCACGCCTGGGGACGGCAGGCTGCTATAGACCAGCACGGGGTGACACGCCTGGGGATGACAGGCTGCTATAGACCAGCACAGGGTGGCACGCCTGGGGACGGCAGGCTGCTATAGACCAGCACGGGGTGGCACGCCTGGGGACGGCAGGCTGCTATAGACCAGCACGGGGTGACACGCCTGGGGACGGCAGGCTGCTATAGACCAGCACGGGGTGACACGCCTGGGGACCACAGGCTGCTATAGACCAGCACGGTGTGACACGCCTGGGGACGGCAGGCTGCTATAGACCAGCACAGGGTGACACGCCTGGGGACGGCAGGCTGCTATAGACCAGCACAGGGTGTGACACCTGGGGACGGCAGGCTGCTATAGACCAGCACGGGGTGGCACGCCTGGGGACCACAGGCTGCTATAGACCAGCACGGTGTGACACGCCTGGGGACGGCAGGCTGCTATAGACCAGCACGGGGTGGCACGCCTGGGGACGGCAGGCTGCTATAGACCAGCACGGGGTGGCACGCCTGGGGACGGCAGGCTGCTATAGACCAGCACGGGGTGGCACGCCTGGGGACCACAGGCTGCTATAGACCAGCACGGTGTGACACGCCTGGGGACGGCAGGCTGCTATAGACCAGCACGGGGTGGCACGCCTGGGGACCACAGGCTGCTATAGACCAGCACGGTGTGACACGACTGGGGACGGCAGGCTGCTATAGACCAGCACAGGGTGACACGCCTGGGGACGGCAGGCTGCTATAGACCAGCGTGGGGTGTGACACGACTGGGGACGGCAGGCTGCTATAGACCAGCACGGGGTGGCACGCCTGGGGATGGCAGGCTGCTATAGACCAGCACAGGGTGACACGCCTGGGGACGGCAGGCTGCTATAGACCAGCACAGGGTGACACGCCTGGGGACGGCAGGCTGCTATAGACCAGCACAGGGTGACACGCCTGGGGACGGCAGGCTGCTATAGACCAGCACGGGGTGTGACACGACTGGGGACGGCAGGCTGCTATAGACCAGCGTGGGGTGTGACACGCCTGGGGATGACAGGCTGCTATAGACCAGCACAGGGTGTGACACCTGGGGACCACAGGCTGCTATAGACCAGCACAGGGTGTGACACCTGGGGACGGCAGGCTGCTATAGACCAGCACAGGGTGACACGCCTGGGGACGGCAGGCTGCTATAGACCAGCACAGGGTGTGACACGCCTGGGGACCACAGGCTGCTATAGACCAGCACAGGGTGTGACACCTGGGGACGGCAGGCTGCTATAGACCAGCACAGGGTGTGACACGCCTGGGGACGGCAGGCTGCTATAGACCAGCACAGGGTGACACGCCTGGGGACGGCAGGCTGCTATAGACCAGCACGGGGTGACACGCCTGGGGACGGCAGGCTGCTATAGACCAGCACGGGGTGGCACGCCTGGGGACGGCAGGCTGCTATAGACCAGCACAGGGTGACACGCCTGGGGACGGCAGGCTGCTATAGACCAGCACGGTGTGACACGCCTGGGGACGGCAGGCTGCTATAGACCAGCACTGGGTGACACGCCTGGGGACGGCAGGCTGCTATAGACCAGCACGGGGTGACACGCCTGGGGACGGCAGGCTGCTATATACCAGCACGGGGTGACACGCCTGGGGACGGCAGGCTGCTATAGACCAGCACGGGGTGACACGCCTGGGGACGGCAGGCTGCTATAGACCAACACGGGGTGACACGCCTGGGGACGGCAGCCTGCTATAGACCAGCACAGGGTGACACGCCTGGGGACGGCAGGCTGCTATAGACCAGCACGGGGTGACACGCCTGGGGACGGCAGGCTGCTATAGACCAGCACGGGGTGACACGCCTGGGGACGGCAGGCTGCTATAGACCAGCACGGGGTGACACGCCTGGGGACGGCAGTGTTTCTAGACCCCACATTGTAGGCCTTGGGTATTTTTTTAAATACAAGTTGACATTACATGACTCACAAGGCCAGGTCTCACTATCTGTAAGGTCACGGGGTTATGGTTGTGTAGCTGCACATAGGCAAAGCCAACACAAGGCAGACTCCCTGCCAGAGGGCGAGTGCAAGGCCGGGAGATAGAGAGGTGATGCACTGGGATGGATAAAAGACTAGAAACCATCACGCAGCACCATGACAGATGTGTTATTTAACGCCTTTAATTTAACAAGTAACGCTCTGTCCCTCAAAGCTATTTCAGCAGGTCACGCAAAGGCCTCTATTAAAGTAGTAAGTGGAGATAATACATAGAGCGGTGAGAAAGTCTCTCTCCTAATACAGACTATGGCACACCACGAGCTGCGGCCCACCCCCCCGGCTAATCCCTTCCAGGAAGCGGGCAGCGATACCAAGCGTTTCCTGCGGCATCGCCCTCCATGGGAATCCGTGTGCCGCAGCATCTGCTCACATGGATCACTCCGGACTGCGACCAGCATCTAGGAACTCTCCCCGAGCCACCCGTGCCGTCCGCCCGTGGTCACTGCAGAGAGATGTGACCATTTCCCGGGCCGATTCTGCAGAGACCACCGTCACCGGAAGAAGAATGTGCATTCCTACATGAACACGGGAGGACTTCTTCCTGACGCGGCTACGGCTGCAGCCAGGCAGGGAGCGGGCGCGCTGGCGCGTGTGCGCTGCGCCCTGCTCGGCGATTTGTGGTCGGCTAGGTGCACACTCGCCTGGGGGCGCAGCCACATCGCCACGGAGCTGGTTTGCCCTCATTGGGCGAACCACTCACGTGACGCGCTTGCGAGCGGCAAATTCGCTTGCTCTGCAAGCCGCTAATCGCCGAGCATGCGCAGGCGCTCGCTCATGCTGGCCACACACATTGCCTCATTTTGTTTCATCGCGGACAGCGTGAGCGCGCCCGCCCGCTCAGCGCCACCCTGGCCGAGGCCTTGCGGTGAGACAGTGTTATCCGCACAGCAGCAGCCCAGGCTGCGCAGGGTTTCGCTTATATATTTGCAGATGTAGATATTTGTAAATCTTTTTTGGAAACAAGTGGTCCCCTGGAGCTTATTTGCCCAACTCCAAGTTATGGGGACATCCCGGTGACGCGGTATTACATTTTAATATTCCCCTACAACTATTTTTGGCCAGCAACCACTAGGACACATTTTTTGGGCTTGTCCTGACAGCAAACAGAAAGCCGGCACATCCATGTGAGAGGACAACAGGTTCCAAGGAAGTGCCCCAAAAGTCATCTCTGTTTATCATAGGAAGGTACTGTAATGGCAAAAGTAACACACGAAACATCATGGCAATCGGGGGAGGGGAGACGGGAGGTGAGGGGGGAGGAGAGAGGGGATGGGGGAGGGGAGAGGGGCTGAGAAGGGGAGGGAAGGGGAGGGAAGGGAAGGGGAGGGAAGGGAAGGGGAGGGGAGAAGAGGGGAGGGGAGGGGAGGGAAGGGGAGGGGAGGGAAGGGGAGGGGAGAAGAGGGGAGGGGAGGGGAGGGGAGGGGAGGGAAGGGGAGGGGAGGGGAGGGGAGGGGAGGGAAGGGGAGGGGAGGGGAGGGAAGGGGAGGGACGTGGAGGGAAGGGGAGAGGAGGGAAGGGGAGGGAAGGGGGGAGGAGGGAAGGGGAGAGGAGGGAAGGGGAGAGGAGGGAAGGGGAGAGGAGGGAAGAGGAGGGAAGGGGAGGGAAGGGGAGAGGAGGGAAGAGGAGGGAAGGGGAGGGAAGGGGAGAGGAGGGAAGGGGAGGGAAGGGGAGAGGAGGGAAGGAGAGAGGAGGGAAGGGGAGGGGACAGGAGGGAAGGGGAGGGGACAGGAGGGAAGGAGAGGGAAGGGGAGGGGAGCCCCTGGACATTTGAGTGACACTTCAAATCTAGGGGACATATTGTAGATGGTAAAATAAATAAATACTTAATTTTAAGATATTGGAGTAGGGACGATACAAGGAAATACACAATCTATTCCCAAGTACAGGAAGACACGCATGAACTGAACGTGCACACGTGTGTGTTTCAGGCCAACGCCCTAACCCCTACGCCGCACACCTCCAAACGTTCTGCGTGCTTCCTAAGGGGATTGGTTTCATGTCCAAAACAAGCTCCCCCAATCCATATGCCTTCCGTTCATTTTAATACCACAGCCTTTCCACTTAAAAAAGGATTAGTAAAGCAGGCCTGTGCACCGCTCTGATTATACACGGATTTTAGTGAGGACTGGAATAATGGTAAGCGTTTGTAATTCCATCAGTGCTTCCGGTTTCCAAAAGAAGTGACATTGTCCCCGCTGCAGCGTAGCGCAGTATTTCTGCGCCTTTAATGGCCGGCCCCGCACTTTGCTAGTCGGAAGAGTTTAAGAATCGTTTTACTTTAATAGGACCTGCAGAACCAAGCACAGGAGGGGCCAACTCCAGTGATCAAGGGCCATCAACAGGTCAGGTTTTCAGGATATCCCTGCTTCAGCACAGGTGGCTCAGTCGAAGACTGCACCACCTGTGTCGAAGCACGGATATCCTGAAAACCTGACCTGTTGATGGCCCTTGCTCACTGGAGTTGCCCGCCCCTGCCTTAGATCAGGCTAAAGAAAAAAGATACATACGTCCATCCAGTTCAACCCTATGCTAAATTTAGACAACAGATACTTTATCCTATATCTATACTTATTGATCCAGAGGAAGGCAAATAAAAACCCCAGTTACATATCATCCAATGATATCTCATAAGGGGAAAAATAAATTCCTTCCCGACTCCAAGAATTGGCAATCGAATTAATCCCTGGATCAACATCCTTCCCATGTATACTTATTTGTATACCTTTCCCATCTAAAAACATGTCTAACCTTTTTGAAGAAATCTATTGTATCTGCCATCACCGTCTCCATGGGTAATGAATCCCACTTTGTTACTGCCCTTACAGTAAAGCACCCTTTCAGGAGGGAAGAACCCCTAACCTGTAATAATTGCAGGGCCCTCATCACTACCTTCTGTATCGCTTTGCATTCGTTGTTCTTATTTGTTCATCATTCTACTTAATGAAGCTGCTGTTCTCCCCCCCCCCCCCCTCCTATCCCCCCCCTCCTTTTTCCCCCTCCCGCGCTGCACAATGTTGGCACTTTATAAATGAACCGTCACACACACACATCTCCAGAGCCACTGGGCACAGCCACACAATGCAACAATCTCTGGCACTCAGGCAGGAGAGAGGAGATCACCAGTGTGTGTGCCATCCAAACCCCTCCAGGACATACCTCCAGCCGTCCAACTGCACAGGAGTATTCCCACTCAATGCCCCTAGTACACAGCTACTGGGTGACAGAGTATCTAAAGCAGGTGTAGTGCAAAGCTTCACACAATGGCCACCTACATTCAGCATTAAGGCAGCAGGTTCTCCCACGTGGCACGCACAACACTTGCAACTTTTGTGAGAGGAGTACAGTTTAACAAGCTATTTCAGCCCATATTTACTAACTGGTGCTACAACGTAACTAAATGTGGTCCAGAGTATTTGCAAATGGGTTCTTCAGCAGTTTTCACCTGGAAATATCTTCTATTTTGAAACGTGTTCATTTTTCCTCACTTACAAATAAGCGGTGCCAGGCCGTGGCAGTAACGGCTTAGCAGGTCCTACGGTTAGAAGAAGAAGTTCTGAATATGATTACGTGTGCTTCGGTTTCCTGGCACGCTCAATACTAAAGTTTCTTACAACGTACTTCCCTTGCAACCCAAGAAAAGGGCTAGTGAATATCACACCCACTTACATGGTAAAGCAGGTACGTTGTTAATAGACTCTGTATGGGATTTACACCACTCCATTCATCGTTTAAAAAGAAGGAAGGTTAAAGGTCATTTCAATAGGCTGGTTTGCCCTCTCTCCCACTGGAACCCTTCCCTGCCGCCCAGCTGTCCCCACGTGCATGCTGCTGTTTTATGTCCTTCCCACGCAGCCTCCTGCCTGCTGGGTTTCCATATAATGCCGTTGCTGGCAGAAGCGCCAGAAACGCATTAGAAAAAGCCTTATCCGCCCAGTGGTCTTGTTAGTTTTTTGGGGGGGGTAAGGAGACGTAGAGGGGGTGCTGCTAATGGACCATGTAAAAGTTTGCCCCCCGAAGCAATGAATCATGCCACCCGAGATAAAAACCCTGCTGATAACGTGCGCACCGGCACCAACTGTGGAGCAAATCACGATCACGTGTGTTTCAGGTACCAGCTATGTGGGGAAAGGAGAATGGAAACCATGTACGTGTCAACTACATCGAGCCCTTTCCTGCCCAACGGACGGGCGGTGCATGGCACTGGTGCGGAGGAGTAAGTAGTCCCATATCCCAGTGTCCATGAACTTCCACCTCAAGTCGTGTGCTGCTGAGCTGGGCTTTTTCAGAGTGACCGGCTTAATGAAAGCCTCAGACCACACATGCTTCTCATTCCAGTCCTGCAATGTATTTGTTTTAAGAAGGTTTAACAGAAAGTCCCACAGTACGTTTATAATTCACGCAGATTTCCATTTAATAAGTAGCAGAGTAAAATAAGCCCTGTACTCGGACAAATGCTGCATTCTCTCCATCATACCTTCACTTAATGAAATCCAACTTACACTGACCTGTAATAGCAGCTGCGTGGCCACGTGGTCAGAGGACCTCTCACGAAACCGTAACTGTCTCACGTACATAGTACAAGTCAGAGTATGCAGGTAGTGGGTGCTCCAATAGTCCCGGAATTATAATCAATCTCCATCTAAATATCACAGAATGAAGGCTTTTCCTAAGGAGTGGGTGTAATACTACTAGGTGAGTGACTAGAGTCTGACATTCCTTAGGCCTCCTGAAGGTAACAGAAAAATTATGTTCTCACTTCGCCGCACCTCACTGGAGACAATTTATATAATAAAAGTCCAAAGAACTCACCAAAGTTTGTCGACCATCTTCAAAGATCTTCATTATATCTCACCCAGTACTAGAGCCAAATAAATTATTTGAAGGCGTGTCCGGCCGCAGATACAAGTCAGAACCGCAACAAAAAATGTGTTTTTTTGGAAGAAGGCACGAGGCGAAGCCAAGGCCAGTACTGCAGTAATTGTTATTGGCCAGTAATGCCCTGTTCTGAGGGGATTATTACTTAATTATCCTAAGAGCCTCTCAGTAAGCTCCGATACTGACCTTCAGAGAGATCGCACTGTGAGAAGTATCACTGCTTAACGAACAAGGCCCTGAATCCTTAGGCCTCGGCCATGTTTAGCGCTTGCTTGCTGAAGCGTGCTGACGCGCGCTCCCGCTCAGCACTGAGCCCCTACAGTCGCAATTAGAGCGGCTTTAGTAGGGGCTCACCTGCGCTTCCGCAAGCGCAGGTCTTAGGGGAATTTAAAACTCCCCCGCTTGCCGGCGCGACAGGCCGGTCACGTGAGCGGTTTGCCCAATGAGGGCGAACCAGCTCCGTGACGTCACTGGCCCGCCCCCGGCCCGCCCCCTGACGGCGCGTGCGGTAAGCAACCGCAAGGCCAGGGAAAGCACCCGCTTTCCCTGCGCCTCAGCGCGCCTCAGCACACCAGCAGGGAGCCTGGCCGAGGCCTTAACCTGCCAACATCTGCCTCTCACATTGTCTGTATGACACAGTTACAAATTCATACTCTGTTACCGGTTACTTAGTAGATGACGTTGAAAATAGACAGACTTACATAAAGTTCACCCTATGCTAAATGTATTCAGATACTTTATCCTATATCCGTACTTACAGTATATTGATCCAGAGGAAGGTAAACACAAAGCCCAGTGTCATATCATCAAATGATATCTCATAAAGGGAAAATAAATTCTTTCCTGACTCCAAGAATTGGCAATTGGATTAATCCCTGGATCAACATCCTTCCCATGTATACTTATTTGGAATATCCCTGTATACCTTTCCATTCTAAAAACATGTCCATCCTTTTTTTGAGCATATCTATTGTATCTGCCATCACAGCCTCCATGGGTAATGCATCCCACAGTGTAACTGCCCTATACTGCAAAGAACCATTTCCTGTGTTGCTGGTGAAATCTCCTTTCCTCCAACCTAAAGGGATGCCCCTGTGTCGTTTCATATTCAATGTGTAATCAACTCCCCAATGCATCGCCCTCCTCGTAAAGATATCACCCAACGTTCCAGCTTCGCGTTAGCCAGGCCTGAGGAAGCCCAAGTTAGGTCCAGACCACGCCTCAGCCCGGGGGCGCCACGCCTCAGCCCGGGGGCGCCACGCTTCAGCCCGCCTCAGCTCCCATTCATACTGTATGAAGGAGTAAGGGCGTGCCCAAACTTAGCAACCTTTTCGGGGATGTGGGCCTTAGTCTCGTTACATCAACAAGGCAATATAAAGGTGCTGAATTTGTTTATTGCTGTAACAGTCTCTCTTTCACAGGACACCACCCATAACCAGTCATTGTATTTGCTGCTGCAGTCATATTGTTTTAGGTATCCATTCAAAATGCTATTAAAACATTAAATGTACACAGTTACAAATGTCCAAAAAAGGAGGTTTCAGGGACAATTGCCTTAACTTTTATTACAACTCCAGAAGTACTGAAGTAAGTTTCCAAAGCGCTTCAATAACCAGCAGATCAGAATCGGGCTGCACATTCAGGTCACCTACTTACCCATCAGCACTACAGCAGCATCCACGTGAATAATTAGGCATATTCCATACAGCACAGAGCTCAGAGAACCCATCTGCTGCTGCACATCATTAACCTTCAGGGCCGGGGCGAAAGGACGTTCCCATCACTTGTCACTAGGGTTTTATTGACCTGATAAAGTACCCAGCGCCGGGTGCCAGAAACGGCAACATTTCAACCAAGAGGAAGCTTTAAATGGTGCAATAAAAGCAGGTCTGAGGATCCGGCTGCCATTTAGTCAGTAAATGACAGCCTCTGATAACGAGAAGGGACATTGCGGCACTAACCCCTGAGCCCGTGCTGCCGGGGATCCGAGGAGACCTGACACCGTGTCCAGGTGCAGACACAGCAGTGGGTGGTGAAACTTCTTTGCTGGCATAGCACAAATCTCCTTTATGGAGACGGAAGTATGTAACGGAAGTATGTAACGGAAGTATGTAACGGAAGTATGTAACGGAAGTATGTAACGGAAGTATGTAACGGAAGTATGTAACGGAAGTATGTAACGGAAGTATGTACGGGAAGTATGTAACGGAAGTATGTAACGGAAGTATGTAACGGAAGTGACGCCTTGGACGGTGTTAGCCACACTCGCAGAG
>NW_027453825.1:737564-795064 GCF_040206685.1 Ascaphus truei
AGGTTTTGGTGCCTGAGGCACAGGGAGATAAAGTAATTTGCCCAAAGTCACAAGGAGCCGATACCGGGAATTGTGCCCGGGTTCCCCTGATTCACACTGAGTGTCATTGTTTAGAGTCTTATCTCGCAGAGCCGCTCCTTCAGCTCATGGTGGCGGCTCCCACGGGCTGGAGCATATTTCACTTTGCACTTACTGATTTCTGCTATTGCCAGCATGGTTATTCCTCCATACTTCTTCCCCTGGTTATTCCTCCATACTTCTTCCCATGGTTATGTCTCACTACTTCTTCCCATGGTTATGTCTCCCTACTTCTTCCCATGGTCATTTCCTCCCTACTTCTTCCCATGGTCATTTCCTCCCTACTTCTTCCCATGGTTTTGTCTCCCTACTTCTTCCCATGGTCATTTCCTCCCTACTTCTTCCCATGGTTATGTCTCCCTACTTCTTCCCATGGTCATTTCCTCCCTACTTCTTCCCATGGTCATTTCCTCCCTACTTCTTCCCATGGTCATTTCCTCCCTACTTCTTCCCATGGTCATTTCCTCCCTACTTCTTCCCATGGTCATTTCCTCCCTACTTCTTCCCATGGTCATTTCCTCCCTACTTCTTCCCATGGTCATTTCCTCCCTACTTCTTCCCATGGTCATTTCCTCACTACTTCTTCCCATGGTCATTTCCTCCCTACTTCTTCCCATGGTCATTTCCTCCCTACTTCTTCCCATGGTCATTTCCTCCCTACTTCTTCCCATGGTCATTTCCTCCCTACTTCTTCCCATGGTCATTTCCTCCCTACTTCTTCCCATGGTTATTTCTTCCATACTTCTTGCCATGGTGTTTTCCTCCCTACTTCTTCCCATGGTGTTTTCCTCCCTACTTCTTCCCATGGTGTTTTCCTCCCTACTTCTTCCCATGGTGTTTTCCTCCCTACTTCTTCCCATGGTGTTTTCCATGGTGTTTTCCTCCCTACTTCTTCCCATGGTGTTTTCCTCCCTACTTCTTCCCATGGTGTTTTCCTCCCTACTTCTTGCCATGGTTATTTCCTCCCTACGTCTTGCCATGGTGTTTTCCTCCCTACTTCTTGCCATAGTTCTTTCCGCCCTACTTCTTCCCATGGTTATTCCTCCATACTTCTTCCCCTGGTTATTCCTCCATACTTCTTCCCATGGTTATGTCTCACTACTTCTTCCCATGGTTATGTCTCCCTACTTCTTCCCATGGTCATTTCCTCCCTACTTCTTCCCATGGTCATTTCCTCCCTACTTCTTCCCATGGTTTTGTCTCCCTACTTCTTCCCATGGTCATTTCCTCCCTACTTCTTCCCATGGTTATGTCTCCCTACTTCTTCCCATGGTCATTTCCTCCCTACTTCTTCCCATGGTCATTTCCTCCCTACTTCTTCCCATGGTCATTTCCTCCCTACTTCTTCCCATGGTCATTTCCTCCCTACTTCTTCCCATGGTCATTTCCTCCCTACTTCTTCCCATGGTCATTTCCTCCCTACTTCTTCCCATGGTCATTTCCTCCCTACTTCTTCCCATGGTCATTTCCTCCCTACTTCTTCCCATGGTCATTTCCTCCCTACTTCTTCCCATGGTCATTTCCTCCCTACTTCTTCCCATGGTCATTTCCTCCCTACTTCTTCCCATGGTCATTTCCTCCCTACTTCTTCCCATGGTCATTTCCTCCCTACTTCTTCCCATGGTCATTTCCTCCCTACTTCTTCCCATGGTCATTTCCTCCCTACTTCTTCCCATGGTCATTTCCTCCCTACTTCTTCCCATGGTCATTTCCTCCCTACTTCTTCCCATGGTCATTTCCTCCCTACTTCTTCCCATGGTCATTTCCTCCCTACTTCTTCCCATGGTCATTTCCTCCCTACTTCTTCCCATGGTTATTTCTTCCATACTTCTTGCCATGGTGTTTTCCTCCCTACTTCTTCCCATGGTGTTTTCCTCCCTACTTCTTCCCATGGTGTTTTCCTCCCTACTTCTTCCCATGGTGTTTTCCTCCCTACTTCTTCCCATGGTGTTTTCCATGGTGTTTTCCTCCCTACTTCTTCCCATGGTGTTTTCCTCCCTACTTCTTCCCATGGTGTTTTCCTCCCTACTTCTTCCCATGGTGTTTTCCATGGTGTTTTCCTCCCTACTTCTTCCCATGGTGTTTTCCTCCCTACTTCTTCCCATGGTGTTTTCCTCCCTACTTCTTGCCATGGTTATTTCCTCCCTACGTCTTGCCATGGTGTTTTCCTCCCTACTTCTTGCCATGGTTCTTTCCGCCCTACTTCTTCCCATGGTTCTTTCCTCCCTACTTATTCCCCTGGTTCTTTCCTCACTACTTCTTCCCCTGGTTCTTTCCTCCCTACTTCTTGCCATGGTTATTTCCTCCCTACTTCTTCCCATGGTTATTTCCTCCCTACTTCTTCCCATGGTTATTTCCTCCCTACTTCTTCCCATGGTTGTTTTCCTCCCTACTTCTTCCCATGGTTGTTTTCCTCCCTACTTCTTCCCATGGTGTTTTCCTCCCTACTTCTTCCCATGGTTCTTTCCTCCCTACTTCTTGCCATGGTGTTTTCCTCCCTACTTCTTCCCATGGTTATTTCCTCCCTACTTCTTCCCATGGTTGTTTTCCTCCCTACTTCTTCCCATGGTTGTTTTCCTCCCTACTTCTTCCCATGGTTGTTTTCCTCCCTACTTCTTCCCATGGTTCTTTCCTCCCTACTTCTTCCCATGGTGTTTTCCTCCCTACTTCTTCCCATGGTGTTTTCCTCCCTACTTCTTCCCATGGTTCTTTCCTCCCTACTTCTTCCCATGGTGTTTTCCTCCCTACTTCTTGCCATGGTTCTTTCCTCCCTACTTCTTGCCATGGTGTTTTCCTCCCTACTTCTTGCCATGGTGTTTTCCTCCCTACTTCTTGCCATGGTGTTTTCCTCCCTACTTCTTGCCATGGTTATTTCCTCCCTACTTCTTCCCGTGGTTATTTCCTCCCTACTTCTTCCCATGGTTCTTTCCTCCCTACTTCTTCCCATGGTGTTTTCCTCCCTACTTCTTCCCATGGTTCTTTCCTCCCTACTTCTTCCCATTGGTTATTTCCTCCCGACTTCTTCCCATGGTTATTTCTTCCCGACTTCTTCCCATGGTGTTTTCCTCCCTACTTCTTCCCATGGTGTTTTCCTCCCTACTTCTTCCCATGGTGTTTTCCTCCCTACTTCTTCCCATGGTTCTTTCCTCCCTACTTCTTCCCATGGTTATTTCCTCCCTACTTCTTCCCCTGGTTATTTCTTCCCTTGGCGTATTCTTTGTGTACTAGGATCTTCCATGAATACAAAGTAGGTGCCGGCTTTGGAAGCCATGTTTATTCAGTAACGTGCGCTGTAAACACGGAGCCATTTTGCACAGCACAACTTGCTGTTATAGGTAGTGTGCACGCTGCAGTTATACTTGGGGTGATGCTGTACTTCCCACTCACCTTTTCTTTCTGCTCCCTTGTATGAAATACACGATGACTCTTTAGCGTCCTCATGCACCAAAATGTCTCTTCCTGAAACCTGTCCCTCCTCCCCTCTCCCCTCTCCCCTCCTCCCCCCTCTCCCCTCCTCCCCCCTCTCCCCCAGCCCGTAAAATACCTTATCCCAAGCAAGACTGCTCATGCAACAGGATGGAGCCGTGCAGTATGATGATATAGCTTGTCAACACCAAGAATCATCATTGAACTCTATTTAGTGCCAAACGCGCCCCGCGCCTTACAGAAATAATATACAAGGCAGGGAAGAGTAATACACAGAGGCACGGCGCCCTAATATGTAACGGTGACTATTGGCAGAAACCAAGAGCTTGCAGGCTGCGCTGCACTGGGGCGGGGGCGCTGCACTGGGGCGGGGGCGGGTGCACTGGCGGGGGAGCTGCACTGGGGCGGGGGCGGGTGCACTGGCGGGGGAGCTGCACTGGGGCGGGGGCGCTGCGCGGGGGTGGGTGCACTGGCGGGGGAGCTGCACTGGTGGGGGCTGCACTGGTGTTTTTTGAGGCCTTGAGGTTGCCAGTTAGATATGTAGAAGGTTTCTTGAGTGGCCATTGTCCTCATCTTAACAGTGAATGTTTTCTCTTTGTGTATCCTCATGGCATAGTTACAATGAAGATTGTGCTATTCTCATCTCTACAGGCCAGTTACATGTAGACTTTAAGACCTTTGAGTTTCCATATAAAGCTCGCCCGTTGCTGAAAGACCCTTTGGTGTTTCTCTCTGCAGTTATACGGTTCAGGATTCCCTGGGCCTGGGCGTCACTCACTTTTAGTGTTAACTCATTTGCATGTTTATTTCTCCAGTTTCTGAGGGAAGACTTGAATTACCACGACCCAACAGTGAAGCACAGCACCTTCCACGGAGAGGACAAGCTCATCAGTGTGGAGGACCTATGGAACGCCTGGAAAATGTCAGAAGGTACAGGCCACTTTGCTGCATGATACCATGTAGGGTTCTCCAGCCCAGTGAGGACGATGCATGAAGCCAAACTCATTCCCAAATATATACATTACAAGAGAAAATAGGGAGCCAGCTTCATGGGGCAGAAAGAGATGCATAGTTACCCAAACCCCTACATGGGGCAGAAAGAGATGCATAGTTACCCAAACCTCTACATGGGGCAGAAAGAGATACATAGTTACCCAAACCCCTACATGGGGCAGAAAGAGATGCATAGTTACCCAAACCCCTACATGGGGAAGAAAGAGATACATAGTTACCCAAACCCCTACATGGGGAAGAAAGATACATAGTTACCCAAACCCCTAAATGGGGAAGAAAGAGATACATAGTTACCCAAACCCCTACATGGGGAAGAAAGAGATACATAATTAACCAAACCCCTACATGGGGCAGAAAGATGAATAGTTACCCAAACCCCTACATGGGGAAGAAAGAGATACATAGTTACCCAAACCCCTACATGGGGAAGAAAGATACATAGTTACCCAAACCCCTACATGGGGAAGAAAGAGATACATAGTTACCCAAACCCCTACATGGGGAAGAAAGAGATGCATAGTTACCCAAACCCCTACATGGGGAAGAAAGAGATGCATAGTTACCCAAACCCCTACATGGGGAAGAAAGATGCATAGTTACCCAAACCCCTACATGGGGAAGAAAGAGATGCATAGTTACCCAAACCCCTACATGGGGAAGAAAGAGATGCATAGTTACCCAAACCCCTACATGGGGAAGAAAGAGATGCATAGTTACCCAAACCCCTACATGGGGCAGAAAGAGATGCATAGTTACCCAAACCCCTACATGGGGAAGAAAGATGCATAGTTACCCAAACCTCTACATGAGGCAGAAAGATACATAGTTACACAAACCTCCACATGGGGCAGAAAGATACATGGTTACACAAACCTCGACATGGGGCAGAAAGATACATGGTTACACAAACCTCCACATGGGGCAGAAAGATACATGGTTACACAAACCCCTACATGGGGCAGAAAGATACATGGTTACACAAACTGCTGCATCTTTATATACTATATTAGTGAAAGCACTGTATGCCTGCCTGCCTGCCTGCCTGGATGTCCGGTGTCCCTAGGGGAAATCTCATTGGTCCCTTGGCCCGCCCCCGCACACCTCTCATTGGCCTGAGGCGGAGTGACGGGCCAAAGGACACACAGGGACACACACACACACACAGGGACACACACACAGGGACACACACACACACACAGGGACACACACACACACACACACTCCCCTCCCGGTGCCCCTCACTCCCCCGTCAGCTGGACAGCACCTCAACTTCCACACCCCCCCCCACCCTCCCTGTGCCCGAACTTACCCGGAGTCCCGTGTACACACACACACACATTCCCACCCCCCCCCAAGCTCACACACACCTCACCCCCCCCCCCAAGCTCACCCCCCCCCAAGCTCACACCCCGGCGCCGCTACAGTCAGCGGGGGAGCGGAGCGAGCGCCCGGGACACACGCGGGGGAGCGGCCACAACACGCGGCCTCCCGCCTCACATCCACGTGGGAGCGGCCGGATGGGTGAGGCAGCGGCAGGACGGGTGAGGCAGCGGCCGGATGGGTGACCCGGCGCCGCCTGCAACGCTCCTCGGCACCGCCGCCTCACCTCGAACCGGAGGGCAGCGGGGGGGGGCTCCCGCCCTGCAGGAGGCCTCATCTCGAGCCGGAGGGCAGCGGGGGGGCTCCCGCCCTGCAGGAGGCCTCACCTCGAGCCGGAGGGAAGCGGGGGGGCTCCCGCCCTGCAGGAGGTCTCACCTCGAACCGGAGGGCAGCGGGGGGGGCTCCCGCCCTGCAGGAGGCCTCACCTCGAGCCGGAGGGCAGCGGGGGGGCTCCCGCCCTGCAGGAGGCCTCACCCCGAGCCGGAGGGCAGCGGGGGGGCTCCCGCCCTGCAGGAGGCCTCACCCCGAGCCGGAGGGCAGCGGGGGGGGCTCCCGCCCTGCAGGAGGAAGATGCTGCCGACTGCAAGGTAAGCAGCTCCCCCCCCCCACACACATTCCTTCAGCGCCAGCCTCATCCCTCCATACACACACACACACTATATATATATATATATATATATATATCTATACATATATATATATATATATATATATATATATATCTATATACATACACATACACAGAGACACACACACACAGAGACACACACACACACAGACCACACACATGTACACACACACACACACACATGTAGGCACACACACACGCACATGTAGACACACACACACATGTACACACACACAGATGTAGACACACACACATGTAGGCACACACACACACACACACATGTAGGCACACACACACACACATGTAGGCACACACACACACACACACATGTAGGCACACACACACGTCCACAGACACACACACACACGTCCACAGTCACACACATGTAGACACACACACACATGTAGACACACACACATGTAGACAGACACACACACACACACACACACACACACACACACATGTAGACAGACATACACACACGTAGACAGACACACACACACAAGTACACAGACACACACACACACACACACACGTAGACACACACACACCTATACAGACACACGTATACACACACACACGTATACACACACACACACGTATACACACACACACACGTGTATATACACACAGACACACAGACACACAGACACACGTATATACACAGACACACGTATATACACAGACACACGTATACACACAGACACACGTATACACACAGACACACGTTTACACACACACGTATACACACGTATACACACGTATACACACAGACACACGTATACACACACACACACACGTACACACACGTATACACACACACACGTAGGCGCACGCATACACACACACGTAGACACACGTATACACACACACATGTAGACACACACACATGTAGACACACACACACGTAGACACACGTGTACACACACGTAGACACACGTATATACACAGGCACACGCAGACACACGTAGACACGCAGACACACGTAGACACGCAGACACACGTAGACACGCAGACACACGCAGACACGCAAACACACGCAGACACGCAGACACACGTAGACACGCAGACACACGCAGACACACGTAGACACGCAGACACACGTAGACACGCAGACACACGTAGACACGCAGACACACACACGTAGACACACACACACACGTAGACACACACACACACACACGTAGACACACACACACACACACACACACACACACACACACACACACACACATGTAGACACACACACACATAGACACACACACACACACGTAGACACACACACGTAGACACACACACGTAGACACACACACACACGTAGACACACACACGTAGACACACACACACGTAGACACACACACACGTAGACACACACACACGTAGACACACACACACACACACGTAGACACACACACACACACACGTAGACATACACACACACGTAGACACACACACACACACGTAAACACACACACACACACGTAGACACACACACGTAGACACACACACACACACACACAGACGTAGACACACACACGTATACACACACACACACACACATATTCACACACACACGTATACACACATGTATACACACACACACGTACACGTATACACACACACAGATAGACACACACACACACGTAGACACACACGTAGACACACACACACGTAGACACACACACACGTAGACACACACGCACGTACACACACGCACGTAGACACACACACATGTACACGTAGACACGTACACACACACATGTACACGTATACTCACACACATGTACACGTACACACACACATGGAGACATACACACACACATGTAGACATACACACACACGTATACACACACACACGTATACATACACATAATGTATACACACACACATGTATACACACACACACGTGTATTTACACACACATGTATACACACGCATATACACACACACGTGTATACACACACACAAACATGTATACACACACATGTATACACACACAAATGTATACACACACACACACACACACACATACTATGTATACACACAAACATGTATACACACACACACAAACATGTATACACACACGTGTATACACACATGTGTATACACACACATGTATACACACACACACATGTATACACACACACACACATGTATACACACACACACACAATGTCTACACACACGTGTATACACACACGTGTATACACGTGTATACACACACACGTACACACACACACGTACACATGTATACACACACACACACATACAATGTATACACACAAACATGTATACACACACACACAAACATGTATACACACACACACGTGTGTATACACACACACACACACACGTGTATACACACACACGTATTCACACACACACACACACACTATCCCCAGCACCACCACATCAGCACACCGCTATCCCATGCCCCCCCAGCACACTGGCATTCTCGGCTCCCCGCCTTTCCCAGCCCCCATCAACACCATCAGCACCCACACATCGGCACCTTTGCACCTCCCCCATCGGCACACCCACATCCGCACCCCCACATCAGCAACAAACCCTCCCAAATCAGCACACCGATACAATCACCATCAGTACAGCCACAGCAGCAGTACCACCGCACACCGCCATGGGCCGCGTGGACCACTCCCCACCCAAATGCCACCCCCACACCACAAACATCCCGGGCAACGCCGGGGCTCTCAGCTAGTGACTATATAAACTAAACAGGCTAATGTGGAGACTGTGTATAAGAAAATATATTCACTTCCGGGTTGTGCGCGTGGGGGTGCGCGTGTGCCTGTCAGTCTTTGCAAATCAGCCCATAGAGTGAACCCATATAGAGAACCCATATAGTGGCGGCTGGGAGAGCCCATAGAGTGCCGGCTGAGAGAGCCCATATAGAGAGCCCGTAGAGTGGCGGCTGGGAGAGCCCATATAGAGAGCCCATAGAGTGCCGGCTGAGAGAGCCCATATAGAGAGCCCGTAGAGTGCCGGCTGGGAGAGCCCATATAGAGAGCCCATAGAGTGGCGGCTGGGAGAGCACATAGACTGCCGTCTGGGAGAGCCCATATAGAGAGCCCGTAGAGTGCCGGCTGGGAGAGCCCATATAGAGAGCCCATAGAGTGCCGGCTGAGAGAGGCCATATAGAGAGCCCATAGAGTGCCGGCTGAGAGAGGCCATATAGAGAGCCCATAGAGTGCCGGCTGGGAGAGCCCATATAGAGAGCCCATAGACTGCCGGCTGGGAGAGCCCATATAGAGAGCCCATAGAGTGGCGGCTGGGAGAGGCCGTATAATGGCGGCTTTTATCTGTAACGTATTGAATGCACTCACAAAAATCCAAGCCGTGGGGGCACGGTCAGTGTAAACTCTGGACACTGCTGGGATGGCCGGACATTGGGACGCTCTGTAGAACACCGCTCTAGCCGTCTTGGCGCTATGAAGGCAGGTCCTTCATCACCAGAACGGCATCTGATTGTGGGGAAGACGCGAGAGATGCGTCCTGGCGTCGCACCCTCCCTGCCGCCTCCGGTTAATACACAATATACATTTTGTTTGGCGTTTTGCTGTTGTGCTTTTTGGAATTGTACTTCCTGGTTACAGCTGAAATGATACGAAGCCATTCTTCTGTTCTGAAACAGCCACTAAAAGTTATGGGCAGGTAGGTCCGTGGCTGAGAGATCCGTGGCTGAGAGATTTCACTCGCTCCGTTGTCAGAATATTGTGTATCACTCCGAGGTCGTTAATAACTGCATTCAGATCGGCAAACACTTTGTGTTCCTAGATAGTCCTTTGTGTAGTTGAAGTGTTGCGTTGTAAGCAGTGAACAGATACACTTCTTTATCACAAGTGTTTCAGTGTTGGGGTTATCTCTGACCACTTCTCCGGCTGGTTACCACTACAGCGGAAGTGACAGCCGCTTATTCACTGGCACCGTCGCCCTGTGAGAGAGAGCAGGGTGTCTGTGTTGAGGTTACCAGTCTCTTGCGCTTGTGATTAGCAGAAGTAGCTACTTGTTTCCTTCAGTAAATTCAGTGCTTATCTCCTGTGTGCGGCCTGGTGACAGCACTGAACCCCAGGCCTGTGTGTGAGGGTGAGTTGCTGGCAGGGAGGCATTAGGTTGGGCCTAGTTTAAATGGCACAGAAGCAGCACCTGAATCTACTTACTTTTATTCCAAATGATTGAGAGTAGCAGTTGGCCTTGAGGTCGCCAGCCCGTCCCGTACATGCAAATTACAATAATGCAAGTGGAGCACCATTCATTATTTTTCTACATGGTTACCCATAAACCCTATATTCGTAATGTTATTAATGTATAATAATGCCCCAACACATGGTAAAACAAAAGGGAGGGAACCCGCACACAGACAAACAATGAGTGCGTGTCAATCAAAAACGATGTCGTACTAAAATGACACATAGAGGACACCGTACTGAGTACAGACGTAGAAAGGTGAGCTCCGCGCAAGAGCAAAGGCTGCGGAGAAGTCACCATGAATGCAGCCGATACTTGGCCAGGTGTGCGGCCTGTAGGACAAGGGGAGATAATATGGGGACGTGAGAGGGTGGGTCACACTGGGGGAGGCGAGCCAGATATCCGGGGGGGGGGGGGGGGAACCCTTTGGGGTTGATTGGGGTCACCGGGTCATTGGGCAAATATTAATACCAAAATATTTTATTTGAAATCTTAAAGCTGCAGCTCAAGCTGCCGTTTTTAAAAAGAAATATATAATTTCCCCCAATTCTATATGTGCATCAATACAATCTGCACACTGACGGGTGATTAGCTGCAGATCAGTATGTGCATCAATACGATCTGCACACTGACGGGTGATTACCTGCAGATCAGTATGTGCATCAGTACAATCTGCACACTGACAGGTGATTAGCTGCAGATCGATCCGTTCTCCTGTAATCAATCGCTTGCTCAGGGTTATTTAATTCAGTTCTTGCACAGCATTCTGGGCAATATAGTTCCTAGAATGAGTGACTGGGCAGTTACTATGTACAATTGGTTCACTGCTAGAGAGAGGGCGGGCTCAGGAACCAGAGCCTATCAGAAGGGGAAGGGGGTGTGACTTTGGAAATGATTCCTACATTAGAAACATTAAACATGTCTATAAAACATTCTTTTTTACATTTTTTTAAATGCTCCAAGTATTTTCTCCTAGGGGCCTATGCAGAGAGCAGCGGTAAGGGGAATAGCGGCATTTTTTGGAGAAAAATGCCTGTAGAAAGGCAGGTACTGGCGAGTTTTAAAAAAAGCGCCATTTTTTTTTTCTATTTGCAAATTTCGCCGCGCGGCTGGAGAGAATCTAAATCTCTCCAGTGTTGAAAACTGCCGTATTCAGAGAGGCGCGATCGCCATCTAGCTTCTCCAAAAAAATTTGGCAAGAAGCTGGAGCTCGGCGGCCGGTGGGGGAGAAAAAAAAAAACGTGATTTTTTCCCCACAAGTTTCAACAGCGCGCATAGCGCCGGTTGAAACTCTCCATATGCAGACAGGATTCTAAATGCAGTTTTCGGAGCTTTCTGCATATGGAGAAAAAAACTCTCCATTAAAGCTACTTTTTATTCCCCTCTCCAATTTTAAATAGCGCTGCTCTCTCAATGAGGCCCCTAGTACGGAACTGATGTATCAATAAAAACAACACATGTAGGATATTGCTTGAACTGAGGCTTTAAAGGTGCCCGTCATTGTGATATTTCCTAGTACTATATATGTGTGTGTGTGTGTGTGTGTGTATATGTATGTATATATGTGTGTGTATATGTATATATATACACACACACACACACACCTCTCTCTCCCTCTCTCTCCCTCTCCCCACACACATACACACGCATATATACACATACACACACAAGCATATATACACATACTCTTACATCACTAACATTCAGGGATTATTTAACACCTTAAGTCATAAATCGCATACAGCACAGGAGGGAGGGTTAGGCCTCAGTCACAGATACATTCCAGGACGCACTGTTTTTAAGTTTAAACTTTCTTGCTTTATCCAATGTAACACCGCCGGAAGGAGAGATCAGTGTATCTCGCACAAATAAAAGCACTATTCATGGGGTTTCCACCACCCCTCAATGAATTGTATGTTTTGGCATATTAATGTGCCCATCACATTTAGACTTTTCTGTAAAACTTAAATACAGTAGCTTAAAATGGGAACTGTAGCTATGCTGCAGGTTGTGATACTTTTCAGTGGGCCAGCATAGCATTGGAGTTCTTAATCAATACAATGATGGTGTATTGTGGCAGCACAGAGGGAAGGAAGCATTTCTATGCGAAGGTGAGAAGTATGGGTGCAGGAACTCTGTAGCGAGTCTTCATGTGGAGGATAGGAAGGTAGGAGCAGTATGCAGGGGTCGGGGTGAATGAATAGCAGACGTGAGGTGAGGTTACAGGAACCTTGAACTCCTTCCAGTCAGTAACCACCATTACACATTGTGTGCTTTTAAAAGCTTTCCCAGGCACCTGAACCAAACCAGTTTTATGGGGGGCCCAACCCATATAATATAAATATGTGAAGTATTGTCTGTAAAACGACCGTGAGGCAAATACATTGGCCGTTCCTAAAACCCATGGTGGCTGGTGTTCCCAAAGGAGGGTGTGAGAGCCTCTGAGAGAATGTGTTGTATTTACAGTGAAGTAAAAGCACGCGGCTATACAAGAAGTGTTGCTGAGAGGGTCAACACTGAAAGTAGACCCCGTGCAGTGCCCTGCAATGTTTGTTTTTAAGGAGCGTATGGGCTAAAAGTTCTTGACCAATCCAGAGAGTTGCTGTGCAGAGCAGAGAGTTGCTGTGCAGAGCAGAGCGTTGCTGTGCAGAGCAGAGCGTTGCTGTGCAGAGCAGAGCGTTGCTGTGCAGAGCAGAGCGTTGCTGTGCAGAGCAGAGAGTTGCTGTGCAGAGCAGAGAGTTGCTGTGCAGAGCAGAGAGTTGCTGTGCAGAGCAGAGTTGCTGTGCAGAGCAGAGAGTTGCTGTGCAGAGCAGAGAGTTGCTGTTCAGAGCAGAGAGTTGCTGTGCAGAGCAGAGAGTTGCTGTGCAGAGCAGAGAGTTGCTGTGCAGAGCAGAGAGTTGCTGTGCAGAGCAGAGAGTTGCTGTGCAGAGCAGAGAGTTGCTGTGCAGAGCAGAGAGTTGCTGTGCAGAGCAGAGAGTTGCTGTGCAGAGCAGAGCGTTGCTGTGCAGAGCAGAGCGTTGCTGTGCAGAGCAGAGAGTTGCTGTGCAGAGCAGAGAGTTGCTGTTCAGAGCAGAGAGTTGCTGTGCAGAGCAGAGAGTTGCTGTGCAGAGCAGAGAGTTGCTGTGCAGAGCAGAGAGTTGCTGTGCAGAGCAGAGAGTTGCTGTGCAGAGCAGAGAGTTGCTGTGCAGAGCAGAGAGTTGCTGTGCAGAGCAGAGAGTTGCTGTGCAGAGCAGAGAGTTGCTGTGCAGAGCAGAGAGTTGCTGTGCAGAGCAGAGAGTTGCTGTGCAGAGCAGAGAGTTGCTGTGCAGAGCAGAGAGTTGCTGTGCAGAGCAGAGAGTTGCTGTGCAGAGCAGAGAGTTGCTGTGCAGAGCAGAGAGTTGCTGTGCAGAGCAGAGAGTTGCTGTGCAGAGCAGAGAGTTGCTGTGCAGAGCAGAGAGTTGCTGTGCAGAGCAGAGAGTTGCTGTGCAGAGCAGAGAGTTGCTGTGCAGAGCAGAGAGTTGCTGTGCAGAGCAGAGAGTTGCTGTGCAGTGCGGAGCAGAGAGTTGCTGCTGTGGAGCAGAGCGTTGCTGTGCGGAGCAGAGCGTTGCTGTGCGGAGCAGAGCGTTGCTGTGCGGAGCAGAGAGTTGCTGTGCGGAGCAGAGCAGAGAGTTGCTGCTGCGGAGCAGAGCGTTGCTGCTGCGGAGCAGAGCGTTGCTGCTGCGGAGCAGAGAGTTGCTGTGCGGAGCAGAGAGTTGCTGTGCGGAGCAGAGAGTTGCTGTGCGGAGCAGAGAGTTGCTGTGCGGAGCAGAGAGTTGCTGTGCGGAGCAGAGAGTTGCTGTGCGGAGCAGAGAGTTGCTGTGCGGAGCAGAGAGTTGCTGCTGCGGAGCAGAGAGTTGCTGCTGCGGAGCAGAGAGTTGCTGCTGCGGCGCAGAGAGTTACTGCTGCGGAGCAGAGAGTTGCTGCTGCGGAGCAGAGAGTTGCTGCTGTGGAGCAGAGAGTTGCTGCTGTGGAGCAGAGAGTTGCTGCTGCGGAGCAGAGAGTTGCTGCTGCGGAGCAGAGAGTTGCTGCTGTGGCGCAGAGAGTTGCTGCTGCGTGGTAATGTGGATTTGGCTTGGGAGAGAGGAGTGTGTGAACGCAGCAGGTGAGGGAGTGTTCTGTATATCCTTAAACAGTCTGTGCTTTTCCTTTCATCGCTGTTTATTCAGCCGCACCCGGCCTGTGTAACCCACAATCTAACATTGGGAAAGGGAGTTCCTGCTCAATGGCTTTTTATTGGGTCGTTAATAGTTCTCTAACATCTCCTCTATCAATTAAAGAGGCAGTTTTATTTGAATACAGTTATTTGTAATGGGAGCGTTTCCGTATTTTAGAAATGAAGCACGAGTCTCATCCCAGCGATATCAGACAGCTGGGAAAAGCTAACGAAAGTAAAACCCTCTCTATCCACCTTTAGGACCCACCTTAAGACACACTTGCTTAAAGAAGCATATAAATAGCACTGTGGATATTCTGAACACATGATACATAAAGCTTGGCCCCCTGCAGACGCACTTACCAGAACTCCCTCCTACTGTCTCTGTACGTTCTCCCTACCTACCAATCAGACTGTAAGCTCCTCGGGGCAGGGACTCCTCTTCCTTAATGTTACTTTTATGTCTGAAGCGCTTATTCCCATGATCTGTTATTTATATTATCTGTTATTTATTTGATTACCACATGTATTACTGCTGTGAAGCGCTATATAAATAAAGACATACAATACGAAAGCCCTCCTGTCTCAGCTATGAATGTAATGAGGTTTCCCCTGGAATTGCACCACTCTTGATGCATGTTCCCAGCCTGGGAGATGGTCATTAGCCAACGGGGGGGGGGGGGGCGCCCCCCATCTCTGCTGGGCCTGGTGATGGAGGGGGGTTGGCTTCCGTTACCGGTCGTCTGGTGAGGGATAGAGGGCAGGCGGGAGTGTGAGGGAAAGAGGGCAGGCAGGAGCGTGAGGGGAAAGAGGACAGGAGTGTGAGGGAAAGAGGGCAGGCGGGAGTGTGAGGTAAAGAGGGCAGGCGGGAGCGTGAGGGAAAGAGGGCAGGCGGGAGTGTGAGGGGAAAGAGGGTAGGAGTGTGAGGGGAAAGAGGGCAGGCGGGAGTGTGAGGGGAAAGAGGGTAGGAGTGTGAGGGGAAATAGGGCAGGCGGGAGTGTGAGGTAAAGAGGGCAGGCGGGAGTGTGAGGGGAAAGAGGGTAGGAGTGTGAGGGGAAAGAGGGCAGGCGGGAGCGTGAGGGGAAAGAGGGTAGGAGTGTGAGGGGAAAGAGGGCAGGCGGGAGCGTGAGGGAAAGAGGGCAGGCGGGAGTGTGAGGGGAAAGAGGGTAGGAGTGTGAGGGGAAAGAGGGCAGGCGGGAGTGTGAGGGGAAAGAGGGTAGGAGTGTGAGGGGAAAGAAGGCAGGCGGGAGCGTGAGGGAAAGAGGGCAGGCGGGAGCGTGAGGGAAAGAGGGCGGGAGCGTGAGGGAAAGAGGGCAGGCGGGAGTGTGAGGGAAAGAGGGCAGGAGCGTGAGGGAAAGAGGGCAGGCGGGAGTGTGAGGGAAAGAGGGCAGGAGCGTGAGGGAAAGAGGGCAGGCGGGAGTGTGAGGGAAAGAGGGCAGGAGCGTGAGGGGAAAGAGGGCAGGCGGGAGTGTGAGGGAAAGAGGGCGGGAGCGTGAGGGAAAGAGGGCAGGCGGGAGTGTGAGGGAAAGAGGGCAGGAGCGTGAGGGAAAGAGGGCAGGCGGGAGTGTGAGGGAAAGAGGGCAGGAGCGTGAGGGAAAGAGGGCAGGCGGGAGCGTGAGGGAAAGAGGGCAGGAGCGTGAGGGAAAGAGGGCAGGCGGGAGTGTGAGGGAAAGAGGGCAGGCGGGAGCGTGAGGGAAAGAGGGCGGGAGCGTGAGGGAAAGAGGGCAGGCGGGAGTGTGAGGGAAAGAGGGCAGGAGCGTGAGGGAAAGAGGGCAGGCGGGAGTGTGAGGGAAAGAGGGCAGGAGCGTGAGGGAAAGAGGGCAGGCGGGAGCGTGAGGGAAAGAGGGCAGGAGCGTGAGGGAAAGAGGGCAGGCGGGAGTGTGAGGGAAAGAGGGCAGGAGCGTGAGGGAAAGAAGGCAGGAGCGTGAGGGAAAGAGGGCAGGCGGGAGTGTGAGGGAAAGAGGGCAGGAGCGTGAGGGAAAGAAGGCAGGAGCGTGAGGGAAAGAGGGCAGGAGCGTGAGGGAAAGAAGGCAGGAGCGTGAGGGAAAGAGGGCAGGAGCGTGAGGGAAAGAGGGCAGGCGGGAGTGTGAAGGGAAAGAGGGCAGGCGGGAGCGTGAGGGGAAAGAGGGCAGGCGGGAGCGTGAGGGGAAAGAGGGCAGACGGGAGCGTGAGGGAAAGAGGGCAGGAGCGTGAGGGGAAAGAGGGCAGGCGGGAGCGTGAGGGGAGAGAGGGCAGGTGGAAGCGTGAGGGAAAGAGGGCAGGAGCGTGAGGGAAAGAGGGCAGGAGCGTGAGGGAAAGAGGGCAGGAGCGTAAGGGAAAGAGGGCAGGCGGGAGCGTGAGGGAAAGAGGGCAGGCGGGAGCGTGAGGGAAAGAGGGCAGGAGCGTGAGGGAAAGAGGGCAGGAGCGTGAGGGAAAGAGGGCAGGAGCGTGAGGGAAAGAAGGCAGGAGCGTGAGGGAAAGAAGGCAGGAGCGTGAGGGAAAGAGGGCAGGCGGGAGTGTGAGGGAAAGAGGGCAGGAGCGTGAGGGAAAGAGGGCAGGAGCGTGAGGGAAAGAGGGCAGGAGCGTGAGGGAAAGAAGGCAGGAGCGTGAGGGAAAGAGGGCAGGAGCGTGAGGGAAAGAGGGCAGGCGGGAGTGTAAAGGGAAAGAGGGCAGGCGGGAGCGTGAGGGGAAAGAGGGCAGGCGGGAGCGTGAGGGGAAAGAGGGCAGACGGGAGCGTGAGGGAAAGAGGGCAGGAGCGTGAGGGGAAAGAGGGCAGGCGGGAGCGTGAGGGGAGAGAGGGCAGGTGGAAGCGTGAGGGAAAGAGGGCAGGAGCGTGAGGGAAAGAGGGCAGGAGCGTGAGGGAAAGAGGGCAGGAGCGTAAGGGAAAGAGGGCAGGCGGGAGCGTGAGGGAAAGAGGGCAGGCGGGAGCGTGAGGGAAAGAGGGCAGGCGGGAGCGTGAGGGAAAGAGGGCAGGAGCGTGAGGGAAAGAGGGCAGGCGGGAGCGTGAGGGGAGAGAGGGCAGGCGGAAGCGTGAGGGGAATGAGGGCAGGCGGGAGCGTGAGGGAAAGAGGGCAGGAGCGTGAGGGAAAGAGGGCAGGAGCGTGAGGGAAAGAGGGCAGGCGGGAGTGTGAGGGAAAGAGGGCGGGAGCGTGAGGGAAAGAGGGCAGGCGGGAGTGTGAGGGGAAAGAGGGCAGGCGGGAGCGTGAGGGGAAAGAGGGCAGGCGGGAGCGTGAGGGAAAGAGGGCAGGAGCGTGAGGGAAAGAGGGCAGGAGCGTGAGGGAAAGAGGGCAGGCGGGAGTGTGAGGGGAAAGAGGGCAGGCGGGAGCGTGAGGGAAAGAGGGCAGGAGCGTGAGGGAAAGAGGGCAGGAGCGTGAGGGAAAGAGGGCAGGCGGGAGTGTGAGGGAAAGAGGGCGGGAGCGTGAGGGAAAGAGGGCAGGCGGGAGTGAGGGGAAAGAGGGCAGGCGGGAGTGTGAGGGGAATGAGGGCAGGCGGGAGCGTGAGGGAAAGAGGGCAGGAGCGTGAGGGAAAGAGGGCAGGCGGGAGTGTGAGGGAAAGAGGGCAGGCGGGAGCGTGAGGGAAAGAGGGCAGGTGCGTGAGGGAAAGAGGGCAGGCGGGAGCGTGAGGAGAGAGGGCAGGAGCGTGAGGAGAGAGGGCAGGCGGAAGCGTGAGGGAAAGAGGGCAGGCGGGAGCGTGAGGGGAATGAGGGCAGGCGGGAGCGTGAGGGAAAGAGGGCAGGAGCGCGAGGGAAAGAGGGCAGGCGGGAGCGTGAGGGAAAGAGGGCAGGAGCGTGAGGGAAAGAGGGCAGGCGGGAGCGTGAGGGAAAGAGGGCAGGAGCGTGAGGGAAAGAGAGCAGGAGCGTGAGGGGAGAGAGAGCAGGCGGAAGCGTGAGGGGAATGAGGGCAGGCGGGAGTGTGAGGGAAAGAGGGCAGGAGCGTGAGGGAAAGAGGGCAGGTGGGAGTGTGAGGGAAAGAGGGCAGGAGCGTGAGGGAAAGAGGGCAGGCGGGAGCGTGAGGGAAAGAGGGCAGGAGCGTGAGGGAAAGAGGGCAGGCGGGAGCGTGAGGGGAGAGAGGGCAGGCGGAAGCGTGAGGGGAATGAGGACAGGCGTGAGGGAAAGAGGGCAGGAGCGTGAGGGAAAGAGGGCAGACGGGAGTGTGAGGGAAAGAGGGCAGGCGGGAGCGTGAGGGAAAGAGGGCAGGCGGGAGCATGAGGGAAAGAGGGCAGGTGGGAGCGTGAGGGAAAGAGGGCAGGCGGGAGTGTGAGGGAAAGAGGGCAGGCGGGAGTGTGAGGGAAAGAGGGCAGGAGCGTGAGGGAAAGAGGGCAGGCGGGAGTGTGAGGGAAAGAGGGCAGGAGCGTGAGGGGAAAGAGGGCAGGCGGGAGTGTGAGGGAAAGAGGGCAGGAGCGTGAGGGAAAGAGGGCAGGCGGGAGCGTGAGGGGAGAGAGGGCAGGCGGAAGCGTGAGGGGAATGAGGGCAGGCGGGAGCGTGAGGGAAAGAGGGCAGGCGGGAGTGTGAGGGGAATGAGCGCAGGCGGGAGCGTGAGGGGAATGAGGGCAGGAGCGTGAGGGGAATGAGGGCAGGAGCGTGAGGGAAAGAGGGCAGGCGGGAGTGTGAGGGGAAAGAGGGCAGGCGGGAGTGTGAGGGGAAAGAGGGCAGGCGGGAGCGTGAGGGGAAAGAGGGCAGGCGGGAGCGTGAGGGGAAAGAGGGAAGGCTGGAGTGTGAGGGGAAAGAGGGCAGGCGGGAGCGTGAGGGGAAAGAGGGAAGGCTGGAGTGTGAGGGGAAAGAGGGCAGGCGGGAGTGTGAGGGGAAAGAGGGAAGGCTGGAGTGTGAGGGGAAAGAGGGAAGGCTGGAGTGTGAGGGGAAAGAGGGCAGGCGGGAGTGTGAGGGGAAAGAGGGCAGGCGGGAGTGTGAGGGGAAAGAGGGCAGGTGGGAGCGTGAGGGGAAAGAGGGAAGGCTGGAGTGTGAGGGGAAAGAGGGCAGGATGGAGCGTGAGGGGAAAGAGGGAAGGCTGGAGTGTGAGGGGAAAGAGGGCAGGTGGGAGCGTGAGGGAAAGAGGGCAGGCGGGAGTGTAAGGGGAAAGAGGGCAGGAGCGTGAGGGGAAAGAGGGAAAGAGTGTGAGGGAAAGAGGGCAGGCGGGAGCGTGAGGGAAAGGGCAGGCGGGAGCGTGAGGGGAAAGAGGGTAGGAGTGTGAGGGAAAGAGGGTAGGCGGGAGTGTGAGGGAAAGAGGGCAGGCGGTAGCGTGAGGGGAAAGAGGGCAGGCGGGAGTGTGAGGGGAAAGGGTAGGAGTGTGAGGGGGAAGAGGGCAGGCGGGAGTGTGAGGGGAAAGAGGGAAGGCGGGAGTGTGAGGGGAAAGAGGGCAGGCGGGAGTGTGAGGGGAAAGAGGGCAGGCGGGAGTGTGAGGGGAAAGAGGGCAGGTGGGAGTGTGAGGGGAAAGAGGGAAGGCTGGAGTGTGAGGGGAAAGAGGGCAGGCGAGAGTGTGAGGGAAAGAGGGCAGGCGGGAGTGTGAGGGGAAAGAGGGCAGGCGGGAGCGTGAGGGGAAAGAGGGAAGGAGTGTGAGGGAAAGAGGGCAGGCGGGAGCGTGAGGGGAAAGAGGGCAGGCGGGAGCGTGAGGGGAAAGAGGGCAGGCGGGAGTGTGAGGGGAAAGAGGGAAGGAGTGTGAGGGAAAAAGGGCAGGCGGGAATGTTAGGGAAAGAGGGCAGGCGGGAGCGTGAGGGGAAAGAGGACAGGCGGGAGTGTGAGGGAAAGAAGGCAGGCGGGAGCGTGAGGGGAAAGAGGGCAGGCGGGAGTGTGAGGGGAAAGAGGGCAGGTGGGGAGCATGAGGGGAAAGAGGGCAGGAGTGGGAGGGGAAAGAGGGCAGGAGTGGGAGGGGAAAGAGGGTAGGAGTGTGAGGGAAAGAGGGCAGGAGGGAGTGTGAGGGAAAGAGGGTAGGAGTGTGAGGGAAAGAGGGCAGGCGGTAGTGTGAGGGAAAGAGGGCAGGCGGGAGCGTGAGGGGAAAGAGGGCAGGCGGGAGTGTGAGGGGAAAGAGGGTAGGAGTGTGAGGGGAAAGAGGGCAGGCGTGTGAGGGGAAAGAGGGTAGGAGTGTGAGGGGAAAGAGGGCAGGCTGGAGTGTGAGGGGAAAGAGGGCAGGCGGGAGTGTGAGGGGAAAGAGGGCAGGAGTGTGAGGGGAAAGAGGGTAGGAGCGTATGGGAAAGAGGGCAGGCGGGAGCGTGAGGGGAAAGAGGGCAGGAGTGTGAGGGGAAAGAGGGTAGGAGCGTATGGGAAAGAGGGCAGGCGGGAGCGTGAGGGAAAGAGGGCAGGCTGGAGCGTGAGGGAAAGAGGGCAGGCGGGAATGGGTTGAAGGAATGGGGGTAGGAGTGAGAGGAAGAGAAGTGGGGGTATGAGTGTGAGGAAGAGAACTGGGGGTTGAAGGAATGGGGGTATGAGTGTGAGGGAGCCTGCGATCCCATGTGTTATCGGGTGGGAGAGGTCGGTCTTGGAAACATGTGTAGATATTTTGGGGAAGATTTAAGCTTTTGAGTGTCGGTTTTGTTGCCAGTTAAGTGTAAACTGTAGTGAGATGAATTGTATCCTCCGGCTGATAACACAGCAAGGGAACAGTGACCCACATGTGGCTGTAATTGCAGTAATCTGCAAACGCTTTGCTGCACATATAAACAAACCAGCTTCTAAAATTAGCTGCCGGACACGAGAAGCCTTCCAGGCCGGGAAAGCAGAGAGGGATAACAGGAGATCACCCACCTCCCAGGCCGGGAAAGCAGAGAGGGATCACAGGAGATCACCCACCTCCCAGGCCGGGAAAGCAGAGAGGGATCACAAGAGATCACCCACATCCCAGGCCGGGAAAGCAGAGAGGGATCACCCACCTCCCAGGCCGGGAAAGCAGAGAGGGATCACAGGAGATCACCCACCTCCCAGGCCGGGAAAGCAGAGAGGGATCACAGGAGATCACCCACCTCCCAGGCCGGGAAAGCAGAGAGGGATCACAGGAGATCACCCACATCCCAGGCCGGGAAAGCAGAGAGGGATCACAGGAGATCACCCACATCCCAGGCCGGGAAAGCAGAGAGGGATCACCCACCTCCCAGGCCGGGAAGCAGAGAGGGATCACAGGAGATCACACACCTCCCAGGCCGGGAAAGCAGAGAGGGATAACAGGAGATCACCCACATCCCAGGCCGGGAAAGCAGAGAGGGATCACAGGAGATCACCCACCTCCCAGGCCGGGAAAGCAGAAAGGGATCACAGGAGATCACCCACCTCCCAGGCCGGGAAAGCAGAGAGGGATCACAGGAGATCACCCACCTCCCAGGCCGGGAAAGCAGAGAGGGATCACAGGAGATCACCCACATCCCAGGCCGGGATAGCAGAGAGGGATCACAGGAGATCACCCACCTCCCAGGCTAGGAAAGCAGAGAGGATCACAGGAGATCACCCACCTCCCAGGCCGGGAAAGCAGAGAATGATCACCGGAGATCACCCACCTCCGAGGCCGGGAAAGCTGAGAGATCACAGGAGATCACCCACCTCCCAGGCCAGGAAAGCAGAGAGGGATCACAGGAGATCACCCACCTCCCAGACCGGGAAAGCAGAGAGGGATCACCGGAGATCACCCACCTCCCAGGCCGAGAAAGCACGGAGAGATCACCGGAGATCACCCACCTCCCAGGCCGGGAAAGCAGAGAGGGATCACCGGAGATCACCCACCTCCCAGGCTGGGAAAGCAGAGAGGGATCATAGGAGGTCACCCACCTCCCAGGCCGGGAAAGCAGAGGGATCACCGGAGATCACCCACCTCCCAGGCCCGGAAAGCAGAAAGGGATCACCGAAGATCACCCACCTCCCAGGCTGGGAAAGCAGAGAGGGATCACAGGAGATCACCCACCTCCCAGGCCGGGAAAGCAGAGTGGGACCACCGGAGATCACCCACCTCCCAGGCCGGGAAAGCAGAGAGGGATCACCGGAGATCACCCACCTCCCAGCCCCGGAAAGCAGAGAGGGATCACAGGAGATCACCCACCTCCAAGGCCGGGAAAGCAGAGAGGGATCACCCACCTCCCAGGCCGGGAAAGCAGAGAGGGATCACAGGAGATCACCCACCTCCCAGGCCGGGAAAGCACTGAGAGATCACAGGAGATCACCCACCTCTGAGGGTGGGAAAGCAGAGAGGGATCACCGGAGATCACCCACCTACCAGGCCGGGAAAGTAGAGAAGGATCACAGGAGATCACCCACCTCCGAGCCCAGGAAAGGAGAGAGGGATCACAGGAGATCACCCACCTCCCAGGCCGGGAAAGCAGAGAGGGATCACAGGAGATCACCCACCTCCCAGGCCGGGAAAGCAGAGAGGGTTCACCGGAGATCACCCACCTCCCAGACCGGGAAAGCTGAGAGATCACAGGAGGTCACCCAACTCCCAGGCCAGGAAAGCAGAGAGATCACAGGAGATCACCCACCTCCCAGGCCAGGAAAGCAGAGAGGGATCACAGGAGATCACCCATCTCCCAGGCCGGGAAAGCAGAGATGGATCACCGAAGATGACCCACCTCCCAGGCCGGGAAAGCAAAGAGGGATCACATGAGATCACCCACCTCGGAGGCCGGGAAAGCAGAGAGGGATCACAGGAGATCACCCACCTCAGAGGCCGGGAAAGCAGAGAGGGATCACAGGAGATCACCCGCCTCCCAGGCCGGGAAAGCAGAGAGGGATCACAGGAGATCACCCACCTCCCAGGCCGGAAAAGCAGAGAGGGATCACAGGAGATCACCCACCTCCCAGCCCGGGAAAGCAGAGAGATCACAGGAGATCACCCACCTCCCAGGCCGGGAAAGCAGAGAGGAATCACCGGAGATCACCCACCTCCCAGCCCAGGAAAGCAGAGAGGGATCACCGGAAATAACCCACCTCCCAGTCCGGGAAAGCAGAGAGGGATCACCGGAGATCACCCACCTCCCAGGCCGGGAAAGCAGAGAGGGATCACCGGAGATTACCCACCCAAGTCGGGAAAGCACAGAGATCACCGGAGATCACCCACCTCCCAGGCCGGGAAAGCAGAGAGGGATCACAGGAGATCACCCACCTCCCAGGCCGGGAAAGCAGAGAGGGATCACAGGAGATCACCCACCTCCCAGGCCGGGAAAGCAGAGAGATCACAGGAGATCACCCACCTCCCAGCCCGAGAAAGCAGAGAGATCACAGGAGATCACCCACTTCCCATGCCGGGAAAGCAGAGAGGGATCACAGGAGATCACCCGCATCCCAGGCCGGGAAAGCAGAGAGGGATCACAGGAGATCACCCACCTCCCAGGCCGGGAAAGCAGAGAGGGATCACAGGAGATCACTCACCTCCCAGGCCGGGAAAGCAGAGGGATCACAGGAGATCACCCACCTCCCAGCCCGAGAAAGCAGAGAGATCACAGGAGATCACCCACTTCCCATGCCGGGAAAGCAGAGAGGGATTACCGGAGATCACCCACCTCCCAGGCCGGGAAAGCAGAGGGATCACAGGAGATCACCCACCTCCCAGCCCGGGAAAGCGGAGAGGGATCACAGGAGATCACCCACCTCCCAGGCCGGGAAAGCAGAGAGGGATCACAGGAGATCACCCACCTCCCAGGCCGGGAAAGCAGAGAGATCACAGGAGATCACCCACCTCCCAGGCCGGGAAAGCAGAGGGATCACAGGAGATCACCCACCTCCCAGCCCGAGAAAGCAGAGAGATCACAGGAGATCACCCACTTCCCATGCCGGGAAAGCAGAGAGGGATCACAGGAGATCACCCGCATCCCAGGCCGGGAAAGGAGAGAGGGATCACCGGAGATCACCCACCTCCCAGGCCGGGAAAGCAGAGAGATCACAAGAGATCACCCACCTCCCAGGCCGAGAAAGCAGAGAGATCACAGGAGATCACCCACTTCCCATGCCGGGAAAGCAGAGAGGGATCACAGGAGATCACCCACCTCCCAGCCCGGGAAAGCAGAGAGATCACAGGAAATCACCCACCTCCCAGGCCGGGAAAGCAGAGAGGAATCACCGGAGATCACCCACCTCCCAGGCCGGGAAAGCAGAGAGGGATCACAGGAGATCACCCACCTCCCAGCCCGGGAAAGCAGAGAGATCACAGGAGATCACCCACCTCCCAGGCCGGGAAAGCAGAGAGGGATCACCGGAGATCACCCACCTCCCAGCCCGGGAAAGCAGAGAGATCACAGGAGATCACCCACACCCACATTAAAACATACGGAAATCGCAGCCCTGTCAGATCTCCGTCATCTGATGTGAATCTCGAGTAGCGTGGCACCTCCACTCATTCCCAGCGTACGTGGCTTTGACTTCCGTTTTGCACATTTCCATTGTACACAGCATCACACTTTCATAGGGTCTCACTCATTACCAGCATACGTGGCATCATAGACTTCCGTGGAGTCTCATTCCCAGTATACGTGGCATCATAGACTTCAGTGGGGTCTCATTCCCAGTATACGTGGCATCATAAACTTCCGTGGAGTCTCATTCCCAGTATACGTGGCATCATAGACTTCCATGGAGTCTCATTCCCAGTATACGTGGCATCATAAACTTCCGTGGAGTCTCATTCCCAGTGTGCGTGGCATCATAAACTTCCGTGGAGTCTCATTCCCAGTGTACGTGGCTTCATAGCCTTCCGTGGGGTCTCATTCCCAGTGTGCGTGGCATCATAGACTTCCGTCGGGTCTCATTCCTAGTGTGCGTGGCATCCTAGACTTCCGTCGGGTCTCATTCCCAGTGTGCGTGGCATCATAGACTTCCGTGGAGTCTCATTCCCAGTATACGTGGCATCATAAACTTCTGTGGGGTCTCATTCCCAGTGTGCGTGGCATCATAGACTTCCGTCGGGTCTCATTCCCAGTATACGTGGCATCATAGACTTCCGTGGGGTCTCATTCCCAGTATACGTGGCATCATAGACTTCCGTGGAGTCTCATTCCCAGTATACGTGGCAACATAAACTTCCGTGGAGTATCATTCCCAGTGTGCGTGGCTTCATAGCCTTCCGTGGGGTCTCATTCCCAGTGTGCGTGGCATCATAGACTTCCGTGGGGCTCACTCATTCCCAGTGTACGTGGCATCATAGACTTCCGTGGAGTCTCATTCCCAGTGTGCGTGGCTTCATAGCCTTCTGTGGGGCTCACTCATTCCCAGTGTGCGTGGCTTCATAGCCTTCCGTGGGGTCTCATTCCCAGTGTGCGTGGCTTCATAGCCTTCCGTGGGGCTCACTCATTCCCAGTGTGCGTGGCATCATAGCCTTCCGTGGAGTCTCATTCCCAGTGTGCGTGGCATCATAGACTTCCGTGGGGCTCACTCATTCCCAGTGTGCGTGGCATCATAGCCTTCCGTGGAGTCTCATTCCCAGTGTGCGTGGCATCATAGACTTCCGTGGGGCTCACTCATTCCCAGTGTGCGTGGCATTATTTTTGAGATATCTAGATGGCCATCGTTCAGCTTCACTTCTGCCGGCCAATAAGAAGCCTGAACATCTGCAGGGCGCGAGGCTGCGGCGTTCTGTGGCATGATCTCCGTGTCCCAGGAGCCACGGAATCGCCAATGTGCGCAGTTTGAGTCCCCCTGGTTCAGATCCTGGGGGAACAGGGGAGGGGAAAGGTATGGGAGACTGCTGCTGTTATACAGGGAGGGGAAAGGTATGGGAGACTGCTGCTGTTATACAGGGGGAGGGGAAAGGTATGGGAGACTGCTGCTGTTATACAGGGGGGGGAAAGGTATGGGAGACTGCTGCTGTTATACAGGGGAGGGGAAAGGTATGGGAGACTGCTGCTGTTATACAGGGGAGGGGAAAGGTATGGGAGACTGCTGCTGTTATACAGGGAGGGGAAAGGTATGGGAGACTGCTGCTGTTATACAGGGGGAGGGGAAAGGTATGGGAGACTGCTGCTGTTATACAGGGGAGGGGAAAGGTATGGAAGACTGCTGCTGTTATACAGGGAGGGGAAAGGTATGGGAGACTGCTGCTGTTATACAGGGGAGGGGAAAGGTATGGGAGACTGCTGCTGTTATACAGGGAGGGGAAAGGTATGGGAGACTGCTGCTGTTATACAGGGGAGGGGAAAGGTATGGGAGACTGCTGCTGTTATACAGGGGAGGGGAAAGGTATGGGAGACTGCTGCTGTTATACAGGGGAGGGGAAAGGTATGGGAGACTGCTGCTGTTATACAGGGGAGGGGAAAGGTATGGGAGACTGCTGCTGTTATACAGGGAGGGGAAAGGTATGGGAGACTGCTGCTGTTATACAGGGGGAGGGGAAAGGTATGGGAGACTGCTGCTGTTATACAGGGGGGGGAAAGGTATGGGAGACTGCTGCTGTTATACAGGGAGGGGAAAGGTATGGGAGACTGCTGCTGTTATACAGGGAGGGGAAAGGTATGGGAGACTGCTGCTGTTATACAGGGAGGGGAAAGGTATGGGAGACTGCTGCTGTTATACAGGGGAGGGGAAAGGTATGGGAGACTGCTGCTGTTATACAGGGGAGGGGAAAGGTATGGGAGACTGCTGCTGTTATACAGGGGAGGGGAAAGGTATGGGAGACTGCTGCTGTTATACAGGGAGGGGAAAGGTATGGGAGACTGCTGCTGTTATACAGGGGAGGGGAAAGGTATGGGAGACTGCTGCTGTTATACAGGGAGGGGAAAGGTATGGGAGACTGCTGCTGTTATACAGGGAGGGGAAAGGTATGGGACACTGCTGCTGTTATACAGGGAGGGGAAAGGTATGGGAGACTGCTGCTGTTATACAGGGGAGGGGAAAGGTATGGGAGACTGCTGCTGTTATACAGGGAGGGGAAAGGTATGGGAGACTGCTGCTGTTATACAGGGGAGGGGAAAGGTATGGGAGACTGCTGCTGTTATACAAGGGAGGGGAAAGGTATGGGAGACTGCTGCTGTTATACAGGGGGAGGGGAAAGGTATGGGAGACTGCTGCTGTTATACAGGGGAGGGGAAAGGTATGGGAGACTGCTGCTGTTATACAGGGGAGGGGAAAGGTATGGGAGACTGCTGCTGTTATACAGGGGAGGGGAAAGGTATGGGAGACTGCTGCTGTTATACAGGGGAGGGGAAAGGTATGGGAGACTGCTGCTGTTATACAGGGAGGGGAAAGGTATGGGAGACTGCTGCTGTTATACAGGGGAGGGGAAAGGTATGGGAGACTGCTGCTGTTATACAGGGGAGGGGAAAGGTATGGGAGACTGCTGCTGTTATACAAGGGGGGGGGAAAGGTATGGGAGACTGCTGCTGTTATACAGGGGGAGGGGAAAGGTATGGGAGACTGCTGCTGTTATACAGGGGAGGGGAAAGGTATGGGAGACTGCTGCTGTTATACAGGGAGGGGAAAGGTATGGGAGACTGCTGCTGTTATACAGGGGAGGGGAAAGGTATGGGAGACTGCTGCTGTTATACAGGGGAGGGGAAAGGTATGGGAGACTGCTGCTGTTATACAGGGGAGGGGAAAGGTATGGGAGACTGCTGCTGTTATACAGGGGAGGGGAAAGGTATGGGAGACTGCTGCTGTTATACAGGGGGAGGGGAAAGGTATGGGAGACTGCTGCTGTTATACAGGGGAGGGGAAAGGTATGGGAGACTGCTGCTGTTATACAGGGAGGGGAAAGGTATGGGAGACTGCTGCTGTTATACAGGGGAGGGGAAAGGTATGGGAGAATGCTGCTGTTATACAGGGGAGGGGAAAGGTATGGGAGACTGCTGCTGTTATACAGGTGGAGGGGAAAGGTATGGGAGACTGCTGCTGTTATACAGAGAGGGGAAAGGTATGGGAGACTGCTGCTGTTATACAGGGAGGGGAAAGGTATGGCAGACTGTTGCTGTTATACAGGGAGGGGAAAGGTATGGGAGACTGCTGCTGTTATATAGGGGAGGGGAAAGGTATGGGAGACTGCTGCTGTTATACAGGGGAGGGGAAAGGTATGGGAGACTGCTGCTGTTATACAGGGAGGGGAAAGGTATGGGAGACTGCTGCTGTTATACAGGGGAGGGGAAAGTGAGAGTTACCTCAGGGAGTAATACAGTGAGTGGTACCTCAGGGAGTAATACAGTGAGAGGTACCTCAGGAAGTAATACAGTGAGAGGTACCTCAGGGAGTAAAACAGTGAGAGGTACCTCAGGGAGTAATACAGTGAGTGGTACCTCAGGGAGTAATACAGTGAGAGGTACCTCAGGGAGTAATACAGTGAGAGGTACCTCGGAGTAATACAGTGAGAGGTACCTCATGGAGTAATACAGTGAGAGTTACCTCAGGGAGTAATACAGTGAGAGGTACCTCAGGGAGTAATACAGTGAGAGGTACCTCAGGGAGTAATACAGTGAGAGTTACCTCAGGGAGTAATACAGTGAGAGTTACCTCAGGGAGTAATACAGTGAGAGTTACCTCAGGGAGTAATACAGTGAGAGTTACCTCAGGGAGTAATACAGTGAGAGGTACCTCAGGGAGTAATACAGTGAGAGGTACCTCAGGGAGAAATACAGTGAGAGGTACCTCAGGGAGTAATACAGTGAGAGGTACCTCAGGGAGTAATACAGTGAGAGGTACCTCAGGGAGTAATACAGTGAGAGGTACCTCAGGGAGTAATACAGTGAGAGGTACCTCAGGGAGTAATACAGTGAGAGTTACCTCAGGGAGTAATACAGTGAGAGTTACCTCAGGGAGTAATACAGTGAGAGTTACCTCAGGGAGTAATACAGTGAGAGTTACCTCAGGGAGTAATACAGTGAGAGGTACCTCAGGGAGTAACACAGTGAGAGTTACCTCAGGGAGTAATACAGTGAGAGTAACCTCAGGGAGTAATACAGTGAGAGGTACCTCAGGGAGTAACACAGTGAGAGGTACCTCAGGGAGTAATACAGTGAGAGGTACCTCAGGGAGTAATACAGTGAGAGGTACCTCAGGGAGTAATACAGTGAGAGGTACCTCAGGGAGTAATACAGTGAGAGGTACCTCAGGGAGTAATACAGTGAGACGTACCTCAGGGAGTAATACAGTGAGACGTACCTCAGGGAGTAATACAGTGAGACGTACCTCAGGGAGTAATACAGTGAGAGGTACCTCAGGGAGTAATACAGTGAGAGGTACCTCAGGGAGTAATACAGTGAGAGGTACCTCAGGGAGAAATACAGTGAGAGGTACCTCAGGGAGTAATACAGTGAGAGGTACCTCAGGGAGTAATACAGTGAGAGGTACCTCAGGGAGTAATACAGTGAGAGTTACCTCAGGGAGTAATACAGTGAGAGGTACCTCAGGGAGTAATACAGTGAGAGGTACCTCAGGGAGTAATACAGTGAGAGTTACCTCAGGGAGTAATACACTGAGAGTTACCTCAGGGAGTAATACAGTGAGAGTTACCTCAGGGAGTAATACAGTGAGAGGTACCTCAGGAAGTAATACAGTGAGAGGTACCTCAGGGAGTAATACAGTGAGAGGTACCTCAGGGAGTAATACAGTGAGAGTTACCTCAGGGAGTAATACAGTGAGAGGTACCTCAGGGAGTAATACAGTGAGAGGTACCTCAGGGAGTAATACAGTGAGAGGTACCTCAGGGAGTAATACAGTGAGAGGTACCTCAGGGAGTAATACAGTGAGAGGTACCTCAGGGAGTAATACAGTGAGAGTTACCTCAGGGAGTAATACAGTGAGAGGTACCTCAGGGAGAAATACAGTGAGAGTTACCTCAGAGAGTAATACAGTGAGAGGTACCTCAGGGAGTGATACAGTGAGAGGTACCTCAGAGAGTAATACAGTGAGAGGTACCTCAGGGAGTGATACAGTGAGAGGTACCTCAGGGAGTGATACAGTGAGAGGTACCTCAGGGAGTAATACAGTGAGAGGTACCTCATGGAGTAATACAGTGAGAGGTACCTCAGGGAGTAATACAGTGAGAGGTACCTCAGGGAGTAATACAGTGCGAGGTACCTCAGGGAGTAATAACGTCTAACGTCTCGTGTTAAACATGCCACACATGGTCGGAGAATTGCTGGATGTTGAAGTATGATCTATACCTATCTTTGTCAGACCTTGCATACGATGCTCAGGTACTGGAAGCGACCTCTTTAGTTGGACTTACTTACAGTATTATTATTCCATGTTTATCAGGACCTCTGGGAGAGGTGAGGGGGTCACGCAGGCCGCGGATTAGGAATTCACATCAATGTGAGTGCTTAAACTAGCTTTGCAAATACTTGTATGTACTGTGGTGCTACCTGCCACGGCTTTCTCTCTGCTTTATATTGGGCATGGGGCATTAGCAGGTGTTCGGCTATGTGATCATCATAGGCTAAACAGGCTTTAATGGTGCAGGGAATACCAGGCAAATACTGTGTTTCCCAGAGGTCTCCTGTTCTACACGCACCATGGCTCTTCCCTCGCTCCGAGTCTGGCGCTGCCGTGTCCTTTCACTTTGAGCTGGGAACTAAAAATGGCCGACCCCCTGTTGCCACCTTAACGGTTTGTTTAACAGGATGTCGCTGCTTTTGCTCACAGCTGTCTCTATCATTAAAGCTGACATCACTCCTCTCTGGAGACACATTCTGGGCTAAGAGTTCAACAAAAGCCCCTGCACAGCAGTAACATGCCTGCACTTCCTCCGGGGGTTTAACCCCGTCACTGCCTCGGCAGTGCACCCGTGCCTGGCAAAGGGAATGTAAAGATTTGTGCAGTAACCTTGTTAAACAATGATTTGTGCCAGTTTGTGTGGTATATCTTGGTAATGCATACACCGTTTGGCTCAGAGCAAGTTACACTTTAGGTACCATATGCAGATTAAGTTATGTGCCTTCAGCAATCTCATTAACATGCACAGAATATTGTGATATTTTGCAAAGCCGTATGTAATATGGCTGTATACATTGTCTGAATAGGGCATAATACTAGGGCTGACAGATGTCCGGTATTGAACTGGACTGTCCTGTATTCGGACACTCTGTCCAGTAAAAAATGAGAGGTGCTGTAATACTGGTCATGTATGTGTCCGGTATTACCTCCCTGGACATAGTGACCTGACGCACCTTTCACCATTGAGTCCAGTATTTTCGGAGAAGCCACCTGGCAACCCTACATATTACAGTGTATAACCCCTAATTGTGTCTACTCTAAGAAAATCTAACATCCAGTACATTTTCTTTGTGCTTACCGTTTTTATAAGGGTGGTGGTTCCCAAAGTAGAGGTATTATTTCCCGTGTCATTACAGGAACTAAGCAGAGATGCACATAGACAGCACTTCTATTATCTGAGCGTAGACTTGCCAAAGCTCTAAACCTCAAATCTCCTTGTGCCCCTCTCACTGGGAGAGGGGGGAAACAGAACTCATTGGGAGTCAGGGGGTAAGAGGGAGCCTCCCCAATATAACTACCCCCCACCCTCTCCCTACCTGTACTGATGATCTGTGGGGGAGGGATCCGGGCTGTGCTCCTGTAGCAGAGGGCTTCATGTTCTCCTGGGGTCTCCTCTGTCTGACCCAGAGGGAGAGGAGCTCGGGGAGGCAGCATGGAGCCCCCTGCTGAGAAACACATACATCTGGGGAGAGACTGGCCCCCCCCTCCCTGCTGCCGGGAACAAGGGGAGGCAGTATGAAAGTTTAATCATCCAAAGGGCAGTGAAGGGGTTAACATTAAATGGGTGGGAAAAGTCCTCTTCTCCAGAACTGCATGTTTTCCGATGACTTATCTGGCATGACACCCCGGGCACCCTACAGAATAAGGCGACTTTCTGCTCAGCCGTTTAGTTATTTTTCCCTGGTGTCATGTGATCGATCTCAAACTGTACTGACCCCCCCCCCTCCCCCCCTGTTTCTCCTGGGGTATTTTGGCGAGAAACGGTCTCCTGGTGAGCCATAACCTGCTCGGCGCCTCATTGTGATGGTTGGGGTTGTGTGCATCCTAGTGGGATAATGTTTGTGTTGGTAAAATAAAATGGCGCCCGCGTTCAATTGAAGCTTAAAGGTTGTTCTTTATATACTGACCTGCAGGGACTGGATATTCCTACGTGTGCCTGTATGTAACGGTCAGCCTGTCCCTAAACACTCGGGCGGGTTTTGTACTGGACATTCCTACGTGTGCCTGTATGTAACGGTCAGCCTGTCCCTAAATACTCGGACGGGTTTTGTACTGGACATTCCTACGTGTGCCTGTATGTAACGGTCAGCCTGTCCCTAAACCCACGGACGGGTTTTGTACTGGACATTCCTACGTGTGCCTGTATGTAACGGTCAGCCTGTCCCTAAATACTCGGACGGGTTTTGTACTGGACATTCCTACGTGTGCCTGTATGTAACGGTCAGCCTGTCCCTAAACCCACGGACGGGTTTTGTACTGGACATTCCTACGTGTGCCTGTATGTAACGGTCAGCCTGTCCCTAAATACTCGGGCGGGTTTTGTACTCGACATTCCTACGTGTGCCTGTATGTAACGGTCAGCCTGTCCCTAAACCCACGGACGGGTTTTGTACTGGACATTCCTACGTGTGCCTGTATGTAACGGTCAGCCTGTCCCTAAATACTCGGGCGGGTTTTGTACTGGACATTCCTACGTGTGCCTGTATGTAACGGTCAGCCTGTCCCTAAATACTCGGGCGGGTTTTGTACTGGACATTCCTACGTGTGCCTGTATGTAACGGTCAGCCTGTCCCTAAACCCACGGACGGGTTTTGTACTGGACATTCCTACGTGTGCCTGTATGTAACGGTCAGCCTGTCCCTAAATACTCGGGCGGGTTTTGTACTGGACATTCCTACGTGTGCCTGTATGTAACGGTCAGCCTGTCCCTAAACCCACGGACGGGTTTTGTACTGGACATTCCTACGTGTGCCTGTATGTAACGGTCAGCCTGTCCCTAAATACTCGGGCGGGTTTTGTACTGGACATTCCTACGTGTGCCTGTATGTAACGGTCAGCCTGTCCCTAAATACTCGGGCGGGTTTTGTACTGGACATTCCTACGTGTGCCTGTATGTAACGGTCAGCCTGTCCCTAAACCCACGGACGGGTTTTGTACTGGACATTCCTACGTGTGCCTGTATGTAACGGTCAGCCTGTCCCTAAATACTCGGGCGGGTTTTGTACTGGACATTCCTACGTGTGCCTGTATGTAACGGTCAGCCTGTCCCTAAATACTCGGGTGGGTTTTGTACTGGACATTCCTACGTGTGCCTGTATGTAACGGTCAGCCTGTCCCTAAATACTCGGCCGGGTTTTGTACTGGACATTCCTACGTGTGCCTGTATGTAACGGTCAGCCTGTCCCTAAACCCACGGACGGGTTTTGTACTGGACATTCCTACGTGTGCCTGTATGTAACGGTCAGCCTGTCCCTAAACCCACGGACGGGTTTTGTACTGGACATTCCTACGTGTGCCTGTATGTAACGGTCAGCCTGTCCCTAAACCCACGGACGGGTTTTGTACTGGACATTCCTACGTGTGCCTGTATGTAACGGTCAGCCTGTCCCTAAATACTCGGGCGGGTTTTGTACTGGACATTGTGCTGAACCACGATACAAAATATTATCACTGTGGCTGGTAACATGTTATTTCCCGGGCCCTTAACGTTGCCACTCACCGACTCTGGGCCCAGCGCTGGGAACACCGCGGCAGTAGTATAAGTGCGTTGCGAGGCAGGGCTGTCGATTCCTGCTCTGCATCCTAAAGTAGCGCGGCGCCATGCCCGCCACAGCGCGGCGCCATGCCCGCCCCAGCGCGGCGCCATGCCCGCCCCAGCGCGGCACGATGCCCGCCCCAGCGCGGCGCGATGCCCGCCCCAGCGCGGCGCGATGCCCGCCCCAGCTTACACTCTAGGGTAAACATGATGTGGGAAATTGGCTCACAGAGCCCAAATCCTGAGATTACGGCACCGCTGCAGGGACGTGTCACAGGGATATGTGGCCCTTAATTATCAGGGACGTGTCACAGAGACATGTGGCCCTTTCTTGATGATCAGGGACGTATCACAGGGACGCGTGGCCCTTAATGATCAGGGACGTGTGGCCCTTAATGATCAGGGACGTGGCCCTTAATGATCAGGGACGTGTCACAGGGACGTGGCCCTTTCTTAGTGAGCGTGTCTGAGTTGGTGCTTTGTGGCGCTGCCTCCGATTCCCGTTACTTGTAACCCCAGGTACTGTCTTCCTAAAACAATCTTTTTCTGTTACTATATTTGCTTCCAATAAAGCCGAGCTCCCCTGTCCTATGATGTACCCCCCCAAAGCTATCTGTGTAATCCTAGCATTTTAGGGGAGTAACAGGGCCTGCGTTTGCTCCTGGAGCCCACGGTGACCCGCCTGTAGTAATGCAGTATTGTGGTGCTTGCATTGGGAGTATAAGGCGAGTATAGAAGCTGGTGCTTTTTCTGTCACGCAGTTTTGGGAGGGATTGCACTGTTTAACATGTGAGCTGTGCTTTGGGATACGGGACACATTGGGGCAGTGCTGGGGTTGTTAGGCAGGGAACCTGCCTGTGGTTAGCAGTACTGTGACATAGTTACTCTGTATGTATGAATCCTTTGTGTGTGACCCCCTGTGCCACGTGCGAGGTGCTAACACATAGTACTGTGACACTGTTATTCTGTGTGTGACCCCCTGTGCCACGTGCGAGGTGCTAACACATAGTACTGTGACACTGTTATTCTGTGTGTGACCCCCTGTGCCACGTGCGAGGTGCTAACACACAGTACTGTGACACAGTTATTCTGTGTGTGACCCCCTGTGCCACGTGCGAGGTGCTAACACATAGTACTGTGACACTGTTATTCTGTGTGTGACCCTCTGTGCCACGTGTGAGGTGCTAACACATAGTACTGTGACACTGTTATTCTGTGTGTGACCCCCTGTGCCACGTGCGAGGTGCTAACACACAGTACTGTGACACAGTTATTCTGTGTGTGACCCCCTGTGCCACGTGCGAGGTGCTAACACATAGTACTGTGACACTGTTATTCTGTGTGTGACCCCCTGTGCCACGTGCGAGGTGCTAACACACAGTACTGTGACACAGTTATTCTGTGTGTGACCCCCTGTGCCACGTGTGAGGTGCTAACACATAGTACTGTGACACTGTTATTCTGTGTGTGACCCTCTGTGCCACGTGTGAGGTGCTAACACATAGTACTGTGACACTGTTATTCTGTGTGTGACCCCCTGTGCCACGTGCGAGGTGCTAACACATAGTACTGTGACACTGTTATTCTGTGTATGATCCTCTCTGTGTGTGACCCCCTGTGCCACGTGCGAGGTGCTAACACACAGTACTGTGACATTGTTATTCTGTGTGTGACCCCCTGTGCCACGTGTGAGGTGCTAACATTACTGTGACACTGTTATTCTGTGTATGATCCTCTCTGTGTGACCCCCTGTGCCACGTGTGAGGTGCTAACACATAGCTTGCTTTGCTTCCTTTCAGTGTATAACTGGACAGTGGACGAGGTGGTTCAGTGGCTGATTACATACGTGGAGCTGCCACAGCATGAAGAAACCTTCCGAAAGCTGCAGCTCAGCGGGCGTGACATGCCCAGGTGGGTGTGTGAGGGGGCAGCGTGTGGCCACGCCTTTACTGATCTAGATATATAATGTGCTGGGAGTGTACACATTCCTGTACTTGGAAGAACAATACACGTGGGCTGTACATTTGGTAACACGCTGGGCCTCCGTTTGGTTAGCGGGATAAGCCCAGGCCACGCTCTGAGACACGCTGGGCCTCCGTTTGGTTAGTGGGATAAGCCCAGGCCACGCTTTCAGACACGCTGGGCCTCCGTTTGGTTAGTGGGATAAGCCCAGGCCACGCTCTGACACGCTGGGACTCCGTTTGGTTAGTGGGATAAGCCCAGGCCACGCTTTCAGACACGCCGGGACTCCGTTTGGTTAGTGGGATAAGCCCAGGCCACGCTTTCAGACACGCTGGGACTCAGTTTGGTTAGTGGGATAAGCCCAGGCCACGCTTTCAGACACGCTGGGACTCCGTTTGGTTAGTGGGATAAGCCCAGGTCACGCTTTCAGACACGCTGGGCCTCCGTTTGGTTAGTGGGATAAGCCCAGGCCACACTTTCAGACACGCTGGGACTCTGTTTGGTTATTGGGATAAGCCCAGGCCACGCTTTCAGACACGCTGGGCCTCCGTTTGGTTAGTGGGATAAGCCCAGGCCACGCTGGGCCTCGGTTTACAGAAGGGCTGCGTATGTAATACCTGCGCTGTAACACCATGTGAGGCTGTTCCCAGAGAGGGGGAATAAGGAATATACAGCACCTTGTGTGCATATTGCAGTGCTGAGCAGGACATACAGACTGGTGGGACTGCCCTGTTGTATTGTATTGTATGTCTTTATTTATATAGCGCCATTAATGTAAATAGCGCTTCACAGCAGTAATACATGTGGTAATCAAATAAATAACAGATAATATAAATAACAGATCATGGGAATAAGTGCTTTAGACATAAAAGTAACATTAAGGAAGAGGAGTCCCTGCCCCGAGGAGCTTACAGTCTAATTGGTAGGTAGGGAGAACGTACAGAGACAGTAGGAGGGAGTTCTGGTAAGTGCGTCTGCAGGGGGCCAAGCTTTATGTATCGTGTTTAGAATATCCACAGTGCTATTTATATGCTTCTTTAAGCAAGTGTGTCTTAAAGTGGGTCCTAAAGGTGGATAGAGAGGGTGCTAGTCGGGTACTGAGGGGAAGGGCATTCCAGAGGTGTGGGGCAGTCAGTGAAAAAGGTTTAAGGCAGGAGAGGACTTTAGATACAAAGGGGGTAGAAAGAAGACATCTTTGAGAAGAACGCAAGAATCAGGATGATGCATAGCGAGAAATTAGGGCTGAGATGTAAGGAGGGGCAGAAGAATGTAAAGCTTTAAAAGTGAGGAGAAGAATGGAGTGTGAGATGCGGGATTTGATCGGAAGCCAGGAGAGGGATTTCATGAGGGGAGATGCTGAGACAGATCTAGAAAAGAGTAGAGTGATTCTGGCAGCAGGGTTTAGGATAGATTGTAGGGGAGGCAGGAAGGCCGGACAGCAGGAGGTTACAGTAATCAAGACGGGAGAGAATGAGGGCCTGAGTCAGCGTTTTAGCAGTCGATCAACAGAGGAAAGGGCGTATCTTTGTTATATTGCGAAGAAATGTTTTGAATGTGAGGGGCGAATGTGAGAGAGGAGTCGAGTGTGACCCCTAGGCAGCGTGCTTGGGCTACTGGGTAAATGATCGTAGTTCCAACAGTAATGTGGAAGGAGGTAGTAGGGCCAGGTTTGGGAGGAAGTATGAGGAGCTCTGTTTTAGCCATGTTGAGTTTAAGGCGACGGAGGGCCATCCAGGATGATATTGCAGAGAGACATTCAGAAACTTTGGTTTGTACAGCAGGTGTAAGGTCGGGTGTTGGAAAGTACATTTGTGTGTCGTCAGTATAGAGGTGATATTTAAACCCAAAAGATGTTATTAGGTCACCAAGAGATAGTGTGTACAGAGAAAAGAGAAGAGGTCCCAGGACAGAGCCCTGGGGTACCCCCACAGAGAGATCAATAGAGGAGGAGGTGTTAGCAGAAGAGACACTGAAAGTACGATGGGAGAGGTAGGATGAGATCCAGGATAGAGCTTTGTTCCGAATACCAAGAGTATGGAGAATATGAAGGAGAAGAGGGTGGTCCACAGTGTCAAATGCTGCAGAGAGGTCGAGTAATATGAGCAGAGTGTAATGACCTCTGTCTTTGGCAGCATGGAGGTCGTCAGTTATTTTAGTGAGGGCTGTTTCCGTGGAGTGAGCAGTGCGGAAGCCAGATTGTAGAGGGTCTAGGAGAGAATAGGTGTTGAGAAAATGGAGCAAGCGAGAGAATACAAGACGTTCAAGGAGTTTAGAGGCAAAAGGCAGGAGGGAGACAGGTCGATAGTTAGAAAGACAGGTAGGGTCAAGCTTGCTGTTTTTGAGTAATGGTATGACTGTTGCATGTTTGAAAGAGGATGGAAAGGTTCAAGAGCAGAGGAGTTAAAAATGTGTGTAAGCGTAGGGATTATAGTAGGAGCAAGAGGTTTTAGGAGATGGGAGGGAATGGGGTCAAGAGGGCAAGTGGTAGAGGGAGAAGAGGCGATCAACAGAGACACATCCTCCTCTGAGACAGTGGAAAAAGAGTCAAGGAAGGCAGGAGGAGAGTTAGGAAGAGATGTAGGATGGGAGGAAGAAACAGAGGGGATGTTCTGACGTATGGATTCCACCTTTTCTTTATAATAGTCAGCAAAGTCTTGAGCGGAGATGGAGGAAGGAGAGGCAGCTGAGGGTGGTTTGAGTAGAGTATCAAAGACAGAGAACAGTCGGCGTGGGTTAGACTTGTGCATGTTGATTAGAGTAGAAAAGTAGGCTTGTTTAGCTTGCGAGAGGGCAGAGTTGAAACAGGATAGCATAAATTTGTAGCGAAGGAAGTCTGCGAGAGTGTGAGACTTCCTACAGAGGCGTTCAGAGGAACGAGTGAAGGAACGCAGCATGCGCGTGTGGGAATTTAGACAGGGTCTAGGGTTAGAAGGGCGAGAACGACAGAGCGAAAGCGGGGCATGTAGATAAAGAGAGGAGGATAGGGCAGAGTTGTATTTCCTGACCATGTTGTCAGGGTCTGTAGCAGAGCTGAGATAGAGAGGGAGGAGCGTAAAGTGGACTCAAAGTCAGGTAAGTGAATAGAGCGCAGGTTTCTGCAGAACCGGGGGGTAGATGGAGGTGGAGAAGGGGAGAAGCGAGATAGAGAGAATGAGATGAGATGATGGTCAGAGAGAGGAAAAGGGGAAATGGAGAAATCGGAGAGAGTGAAGTTTTTAGTGAAAACCAGGTCTAAGTAGTGGCCATCCTTGTGGGTGCTGGCTGCAGTCCACTGTTGAAGGCCAAAAGAAGAGGTTAGAGAAAGAAAGCAGGAAGCCCAAGGGAGAGAAGGGTCACAAATGTGGCAGTTGAAGTCCCCAAGGAGAAGAACAGGGGAGTCTGAGGAGAGAAAGAAAGAGAGTCAGGATTCAAAGTGAGAGAGAAAGGCAGAAGAGGGATGAGTAGAGGTAGGTGGGCGATAGATGACCACCACAGGGAGAGGAGAGAAGATCTGGACAGTGTGAGCCTCAAAGGAGGGAAAAGCAAGAGATGGAGGAATAGGAAGGGTTCGGTAACGGCAGAGAGAGGAGAGCAGGAGCCCTACGCCTCCACCCCTGCCATCAGTGCGCGGAGTGTGGGAGAAGGAAAGGCCACCATAGGAGAGGGCAGCTTCCAGAGCAGAGTCAGACCTAGTGAGCCAGGTCTCAGTTATAGCAAAGAGAAGCAGGGAGTGAGAGAGAAAGAAGTCATGCACAGAGAGGAACTTGTTATTAAGGGAGCGAGCATTCCAAAGGGCACAGGAGAAAGGGAGAGAGGAGGGAGGGTGTCAGGGAATGGGGAGAGAGGAGGGAGGGTGGCAGGGGATGGGAGAGAGGAGGGAGGGTGGCAGGGGATGGGTATGAGGTTGGAGGGGTTGACACCAGAAGGAGTAGAAGTTGCATGTGGGAGGCGAGGACGAGCGCATGTAGAAATAAGGCAGGGACCAGGATTGGGAGAGATATCCCCAGAAGCGAGGAGGAGAAGCATGGATAGAAAGAGGATGTGTGAGGATGATGTGTAGGGGTGTGTTTTAGTGCAGGAGGTATAGCTGTGTGGTGTCAGAGGACGCAGGTAAGAAAGGAGTTCATGTGAACAGAGAAGTGGTAAAGGAAGGAGAGATGGAGATATATGAATAGAGTTAGAGACATAATGAGGCTGGTAAAAAGAAGTGCATAATTTAAGAAGTGAAGTCACAGCAAATATTAATGGTAAAGGCCACATCACAGCAGTAATGATGCAGTCTTTATAGATGATATCCTCCTTTCCAGCGTAGTTCAAATGCAGGAAACAGGGCCTGTTGGGGTGTCCACTTCCTCACTGCTTTTGAACTTCCTTTTAAACTTGAGTTGTTCAGTAGTCCTGCCTCTTATAATGGGCCACTTGGAACATGGGCTGCAAGCAGACTAAGGCTAAGGCCCCGCTCCCAGAGTCAGCGCACCCGCGCTGCTGACAGGCGGTGCGCTGAGATACACAGACCGCAATCTGCGGTCGGTAGGGAGCGGGAGGTGGGCGGGAGGTGGGAGGTTTGACCGGGAGGTGGGCGGGAGGTGGGAGGTTTGACAGGGAGGGGGGGCGTGGCTTGAGCGGAGGGACCCGCTACTCTCCCCCCCCTCCCTCCACGGGCTGCAGGAGGGACCCGCTACTCTTCCCCCCCCCCCCTCCCTCCACGGACTCGGGCTCTCTACATACACACATACACACACACAGACAGGCACGCACGCACTCATACACACACACACACACACACAGACAGGCACGCACGCACTCATACACACACACACACACACACACAGACAGGCACGCACGCACTCATACACACACACACACAGACAGGCACGCACGCACTCATACACAAACGCACACACACACACACACACACACACACACACACACACACACACACACACACACACACACACACACACACACACACACACACACACACACACACACACACACACACACACACACACACACACACACACTCACACACAGGCACGCACGCACTCATACACACACACAAAGACAGAGGCAGGCACGCACGCACGCACGCACGCACGCACTCAGGCACACACACAGACAGGCACTCAGGCACACACATACACACACACACAGGCACTCAGGCACACACATATACAGACAGGCACTCACCTGCTTTCACTCCACACTCCTCCCCGCTCCCCGAAGCCTCTCCTCCTCCCGCAGCCTCCCCTCCCCATTGGCTCACAGCCACACCACGTGACGCGTCGAAGCTAGAAAACACCATTCTGTGGTGTCTCCTAGCGGCTGACGCGGCACAGCGTGTGATCAGCTGTGCAGCCAGTGGGGACCGGGACCGGCTCGCGAGGATTCCCCTGCTGGTGGGGAACTCGCTACATTGCCGCCCGCGCCAACGAGCGCAGCGGGACCGAGGCCTAAAGCTGTTCTACCTGGGGTTATATAGGCCTAAACATTCACCTGACAGTGTGGTTCTGTCTGCTTAATCAAATCAAATCAAATCTTAATTAGCACATCTGAGGCACATTCAAACAGATGGTTTTCTACACAGGGTGTTCCCTGCCTGGGTGGCAAAACTTAATTTGATTAGGGGTAGACAGAAAACAGCATTCAAATATGGTTTTTACCTAGCATTGGATCACTTGCATATACTGTACTATAATACACACAGCAAAGGCTTCAATGAGGATATACACTGTTTCATGTAGTGTGTGTGTGTGTGTGTGTGTGTGTACATCGCAGTGCTGAGCAGGACACACAGACTGGTGAGACTGTCCTTTTTCATGTTGTGTGTGTGTGTGTGTGTACATCGCAGTGCTGAGCAGGACACACAGACTGGTGAGACTGTCCTTTTTCATGTTGTGTGTGTGTGTGTGTGTGTGTGTGTGTGTGTGTGTGTACATCGCAGGGCTGAGCAGGACACACACTGGTGAGACTGTCCTTTTTCATGTTGTGTGTGTGTGTGTGTGTGTGTGTGTGTGTGTGTGTGTGTGTGTACATCGCAGTGCTGAGCAGGACACACAGACTGGTGGGACTGTCCTTTTTCATGTTGTGTGTGTGTGTGTGTGTGTGTGTGTACATCGCAGTGCTGAGCAGGACACACAGACTGGTGGGACTGTCCTTTTTCATGTTGTGTGTGTGTGTGTGTGTGTGTGTGTACATCGCAGTGCTGAGCAGGACACACAGACTGGTGGGACAGTCCTTTTTCATGTTGTGTGTGTGTGTGTGTGTGTGTGTGTACATCGCAGTGCTGAGCAGGACACACAGACTGGTGGCACTGTCCTTTTTCATGTTGTGTGTGTGTGTGTGTGTGTGTACATCGCAGTGCTGAGCAGGACACACACTGGTGAGACTGTCCTTTTTCATGTAGTGTGTGTGTGTGTGTGTGTACATCGCAGTGCTGAGCAGGACACACAGACTGGTGAGACTGTCCTTTTTCATGTAGTGTGTGTGTGTGTGTGTGTGTGTGTGTGTGTGTGTGTACATCGCAGTGCTGAGCAGGACACACACTGGTGAGACTGTCCTTTTTCATGTAGTGTGTGTGTGTGTGTGTGTGTGTGTGTGTACATCGCAGTGCTGAGCAGGACACACAGACTGGTGAGACTGTCCTTTTTCATGTAGTGTGTGTGTGTGTGTGTGTACATCGCAGTGCTGAGCAGGACACACACTGGTGAGACTGTCCTTTTTCATGTAGTGTGTGTGTGTGTGTGTGTGTGTGTGTGTACATCGCAGTGCTGAGCAGGACACACAGACTGGTGAGACTGTCCTTTTTCATGTAGTGTGTGTGTGTGTGTGTGTACATCGCAGTGCTGAGCAGGACACACACTGGTGAGACTGTCCTTTTTCATGTTGTGTGTGTGTGTGTGTGTGTGTGTGTACATCGCAGTGCTGAGCAGGACACACAGACTGGTGAGACTGTCCTTTTTCATGTAGTGTGTGTGTGTGTGTGTGTGTACATCGCAGTGCTGAGCAGGACACACACTGGTGAGACTGTCCTTTTTCATGTAGTGTGTGTGTGTGTGTACATCGCAGTGCTGAGCAGGACACACAGACTGGTGAGACTGTCCTTTTTCATGTTGTGTGTGTGTGTGTGTGTGTGTGTGTGTGTGTGTACATCGCAGTGCTGAGCAGGACACACAGACTGGTGAGACTGTCCTTTTTCATGGTGTGTGTGTGTGTGTGTGTGTGTGTGTGTGTGTGTGTGTACATCGCAGTGCTGAGCAGGACACACAGACTGGTGAGACTGTCCTTTTTCATGGTGTGTGTGTGTGTGTGTACATCGCAGTGCTGAGCAGGACGCACAGACTGGTGAGACTGTCCTTTTTCATGTAGTGTGTGTGTGTGTGTGTGTGTGTGTGTGTGCATCGCAGTGCTGAGCAGGACGCACAGACTGGTGAGACTGTCCTTTTTCATGTAGTGTGTGTGTGTGTGTGTGTGTGTGTGTGTGTGTGTGTGTGTACATCGCAGTGCTGAGCAGGACGCACACTGGTGAGACTGTCCTTTTTCATGTAGTGTGTGTGTGTGTGTGTGTGTGTGTGTTAGTGTTAGAAGCGCCAATGTATTAAATTGATGCTGCTGTGTTGGGGGACACACCTGACTAGCCCTTGAAGTAGGAGGCGGAGTATTAAGACCGAGCCCATGTGGCCATTGGGTGAGTTGCTCCCTGAGCCCAGGTCACAGATAAGGTCGCACTGCTTTATATCACCTGCGTCGGCCGCGTGGGAAGCTGCGTGGGAAGCTGCGTGGGAAGCTGCGTGGGCCGCAGGGCCGCGTGGGAAGCTGCGTGGGAAGCTGCGTGGGCTGCAGGGCCGCGTGGGAAGCTGCGTGGGCCGCAGGGCCGCGTGGGAAGCTGCGTGGGCCGCGTGGGAAACTGCGTGGGAAGCTGCGTGGGCCGCAGGGCCGCGTGGGAAGCTGCGTGGGCCGCAGGGCCGCGTGGGAAGCTGCGTGGGCCGCAGGGCCGCGTGGGAAGCTGCGTGGGAAGCTGCGTGGGAAGCTGCGTGGGCTGCAGGGCCGCGTGGGAAGCTGCGTGGGAAGCTGCGTGGGCTGCAGGGCCGCGTGGGAAGCTGCGTGGGCTGCAGGGCCGCGTGGGAAGCTGCGTGGGCCGCGTGGGAAGCTGCGTGGGCCGCAGGGCCGCGTGGGAAGCTGCGTGGGAAGCTGCGTGGGCCGCAGGGCCGCGTGGGAAGCTGCGTGGGAAGCTGCGTGGGCCGCAGGGCCGCGTGGGAAGCTGCGTGGGAAGCTGCGTGGGAAGCTGCGTGGGAAGCTGCGTGGGCCGCAGGGCCGCGTGGGAAGCTGCGTGGGAAGCTGCAGGGCCACGTGGGAAGCTGCGTGGGAAGCTGCGTGGGCCGCAGGGCCGCGTGGGAAGCTGCGTGGGCCGCAGGGCCGCGTGGGAAGCTGCGTGGGCTGCAGGGCCGCGTGGGAAGCTGCGTGGGCCGCAGGGCTGCGTGGGCTGCAGGGCCGCGTGGGAAGCTGCGTGGGCTGCAGGGCCGCGTGGGAAGCTGCGTGGGCTGCAGGGCCGCGTGGGAAGCTGCGTGGGCCGCAGGGCCGCGTGGGAAGCTGCGTGGGAAGCTGCGTGGGCCGCAGGGCCGCGTGGGAAGCTGCGTGGGCCGCAGGGCCGCGTGGGAAGCTGCGTGGGAAGCTGCGTGGCCTGCAGGGCCGCGTGGCAAGCTGCGTGGGAAGCTGCGTGGGCTGCAGGGCCGCGTGCGAAGCTGCGTGGGAAGCTGCGTGGGCTGCAGGGCCGCGTGGGAAGCTGCGTGGGAAGCTGCGTGGGCCGCAGGGCCGCGTGGGAAGCTGCGTGGGCCGCAGAGCCGCGTGGGAAGCTGCGTGGGAAGCTGCGTGGGCCGCAGGGCCGCGTGGGAAGCTGCGTGGGCCGCGTGGGAAGCTGCGTGGGAAGCTGCGTGGGCCGCAGGGCCGCGTGGGAAGCTGCGTGGGAAGCTGCGTGGGCCGCAGGGCCGCGTGGGAAGCTGCGTGGGCCGCGTGGGAAGCTGCGTGGGAAGCTGCGTGGGCCGCAGGGCCGCGTGGGAAGCTGCGTGGGCTGCAGGGCCGCATGGGAAGCTGCGTGGGCCGCGTGGGAAGCTGCGTGGGCCGCAGGGCCGCGTGGGAAGCTGCAGGGCCGCGTGGGAAGCTGCAGGGCCGCGTGGGAAGCTGCGTGGGCCGCAGGGCCGCGTGGGAAGCTGCGTGGGCCGCAGGGCCGCGTGGGAAGCTGCGTGGGCCGCAGGGCCGCGTGGGAAGCTGCGTGGGCCGCAGGGCCGCGTGGGAAGCTGCGTGGGCCGCAGGGCCGCGTGGGAAGCTGCGTGGGAAGCAGGGCCGCGTGGGAAGCTGCGTGGGAAGCTGCGTGGGCTGCAGGGCCGCGTGGGAAGCTGCGTGGGAAGCTGCGTGGGCTGCAGGGCCGCGTGGGAAGCTGCGTGGGAAGCTGCGTGGGCTGCAGGGCCGCGTGGGAAGCTGCGTGGGCTGCAGGGCCGCGTGGGAAGCTGCGTGGGCTGCAGGGCCTCGTGGGAAGCTGCGTGGGCCGCAGGGCCGCGTGGGAAGCTGCGTGGGCCGCAGGGCCGCGTGGGAAGCTGTGTGGGCCGCAGGGCCGCGTGGGAAGCTGCGTGGGCCGCGTGGGAAGCTGCGTGGGCCGCAGGGCCGCGTGGGAAGCTGCGTGGGCCGCAGGGCCGCGTGGGAAGCTGCGTGGGAAGCTGCGTGGGCCGCAGGGCCGTGTGGGAAGCTGCGTGGGAAGCTGCGTGGGCTGCAGGGCCGCGTGGGAAGCTGCGTGGGCTGCAGGGCCGCGTGGGAAGCTGCGTGGGAAGCTGCGTGAGCTGCAGGGCCGCGTGGGAAGCTGCGTGGGAAGCTGCGTGGGCCGCAGAGCCGCGTGGGAAGCTGCGTGGGAAGCTGCGTGGGCCGCAGGGCCGCGTGGGAACTGCGTGGGCTGCAGGGCCGCGTGGGAGGCTGCAGGGCCGCGTGGGAAGCTGCGTGGGCCGCAGGGCTGCGTGGGCCGCGTGGGAAGCTGCGTGGGCCGCAGGGCCGCGTGGGAAGCTGCGTGGGCCGCGTGGGAAGCTGCGTGGGCCGCAGGGCCGCGTGGGAAGCTGCGTGGGCTGCAGGGCCGCGTGGGAAGCTGCGTGGGAAGCTGCGTGTGCCGCTACGTGGGAAGCTGCGTGGGCCGCTGCGTGGGCCGCAGGGCCGCGTGGGAAGCTGCGTGGGCCGCAGGGCCGCGTGGGAAGCTGCGTGGGTTGCAGGGCCGCGTGGGAAGCTGCGTGGGAAGCTGCGTGGGCTGCAGGGCCGCGTGGGAAGCTGCGTGGGAAGCTGCGTGGGCCGCAGGGCCGCGTGGGAAGCTGCGTGGGCCGCGTGGGAAGCTGCGTGGGCCGCAGGGCCGCGTGGGAAGCTGCGTGGGCTGCAGGGCCGCATGGGAAGCTGCGTGGGCCGCGTGGGAAGCTGCGTGGGCCGCAGGGCCGCGTGGGAAGCTGCAGGGCCGCGTGGGAAGCTGCGTGGGCTGCAGGGCCGCGTGGGAAGCTGCGTGGGCCGCAGGGCCGCGTGGGAAGCTGCGTGGGCCGCAGGGCCGCGTGGGAAGCTGCGTGGGCTGCAGGGCCGCGTGGGAAGCTGCGTGGGAAGCTGCGTGGGCCGCAGGGCCGCGTGGGAAGCTGCGTGGGAAGCTGCGTGGGCTGCAGGGCCGCGTGGGAAGCTGCGTGGGCTGCAGGGCCGCGTGGGAAGCTGCGTGGGCTGCAGGGCCGCGTGGGAAGCTGCGTGGGCTGCAGGGCCGCGTGGGAAGCTGCGTGGGCCGCAGGGCCGCGTGGGAAGCTGTGTGGGCCGCGTGGGCCGCGTGGGAAGCTGCGTGGGCCGCAGGGCCGCGTGGGAAGCTGCGTGGGAAGCTGCGTGGGAAGCTGCGTGGGCCGCAGGGCCGCGTGGGAAGCTGCGTGGGAAGCTGCGTGGGCTGCAGGGCCGCGTGGGAAGCTGCGTGGGCCGCGTGGGAAGCTGCGTGGGCTGCAGGGCCGCATGGGAAGCTGCGTGGGCCGCGTGGGAAGCTGCGTGGGCTGCAGGGCCGCATGGGAAGCTGCGTGGGAAGCTGCGTGGGCCGCAGGGCCGCGTGGGAAGCTGCGTGGGCTGCAGCACCGCGTGGGAAGCTGCGTGGGCCGCGTGGGAAGCTGCGTGGGAAGCTGCGTGGGCCGCGTGGGAAGCTGCGTGGGCTGCAGGGCCGCGTGGGAAGCTGCGTGGGCTGCAGGGCCGCGTGGGAAGCTGCGTGGGCTGCAGGGCCGCGTGGGAAGCTGCGTGGGCTGCAGGGCCGCGTGGGAAGCTGCGTGGGCTGCAGGGCCGCGTGGGAAGCTGCGTGGGAAGCTGCGTGGGCTGCAGGGCCGCGTGGGAATCTGCGTGGGCCGCAGGGCCGCGTGGGAAGCTGCGTGGGCCGCGTGGGAAGCTGCGTGGGCCGCAGGGCCGCGTGGGAAGCTGCGTGGGCTGCAGGGCCGCGTGGGAAGCTGCGTGGGCCGCAGGGCCGCAGGGCCGCGTGGGAAGCTGCGTGGGAAGCTGCGTGGGCTGCAGGGCCGCGTGGGAAGCTGCGTGGGCCGCAGGGCCGCGTGGGAAGCTGCGTGGGCTGCAGGGCCGCGTGGGAAGCTGCGTGGGCTGCAGAGCTGCGTGGGAAGCTGCGTGGGCCGCAGGGCCGCGTGGGAAGCTGCGTGGGAAGCTATGTGGGCTGCAGGGCCGCGTGGGCCGCGTGGGAAGCTGCGTGGGCTGCAGGGTCGCGTGGGAAGCTGCGTGGGCTGCAGGGTCGCGTGGGAAGCTGCGTGGGCCGCGTGGGAAGCTGCGTGGGCCGCAGGGCCGCGTGGGAAGCTGCGTGGGCTGCAGGGCCGCGTGGGAAGCTGCGTGGGCTGCAGGGCCGCGTGGGAAGCTGCGTGGGCTGCAGGGCCGCGTGGGAAGCTACTTGGGCTGCAGGGCCGCGTGGGAGGCTGCGTGGGAAGCTGCGTGGGAAGCTGCGTGGGCCGCAGGGCCGCGTGGGAAGCTGCGTGGGCTGCAGGGCCGCGTGGGAAGCTGCGTGGGAAGCTGCGTGGGCTGCAGGGCCGCGTGGGAAGCTGCGTGGGCTGCAGGGCCGCGTGGGAAGCTGCGTGGGCTGCAGGGCCGCGTGGGAAGCTGCGTGGGCTGCAGGGCCGCGTGGGAAGCTGCGTGGGCCGCGTGGGAAGCTGCGTGGGCTGCAGGGCCGCGTGGGCTGCAGGGCCGCGTGGGAAGCTGCGTGGGAAGCTGCGTGGGCTGCAGGGCCGCGTGGGAAGCTGCGTGGGAAGCTGCGTGGGCCGCGTGGGCCGCGTGGGAAGCTGCGTGGGCCGCAGGGCCGCGTGGGAAGCCGCGTGGGAAGCTGCGTGGGCTGCAGGGCCGCGTGGGAAGCTGCGTGGGCTGCAGGGCCGCGTGGGAAGCTGCGTGGGCCGCGTGGGAGGCTGCGTGGGAAGCTGCGTGGGAAGCTGCGTGGGCTGCAGGGCCGCGTGGGAAGCTGCGTGGGCCGCAGGGCCGCGTGGGAAGCTGCGTGGGCCGCAGGGCCGCGTGGGAAGCTGCGTGGGCCGCGTGGGAAGCTGCGTGGGCCGCGTGGGAAGCTGCGTGGGCCGCAGGGGCGCGTGGGAAGCTGCGTGGGCCGCAGGGCCGCGTGGGAAGCTGCGTGGGAAGCTTCAGGGCCGCGTGGGAAGCTGCGTGGGCTGCAGGGCCGCGTGGGAAGCTGCGTGGGCCGCAGGGCCGCGTGGGAAGCTGCGTGGGCCGCAGGGCCGCGTGGGAAGCTGCGTGGGAAGCTGCGTGGGAAGCCGCGTGGGCCGCAGGGCCGCGTGGGAAGCTGCGTGGGCCGCAGGGCCGCGTGGGAAGCTGCGTGGGAAGCTGCAGGGCCGCGTGGGAAGCTGCGTGGGCTGCAGGGCCGCGTGGGAAGCTGCGTGGGCTGCAGGGCCGCGTGGGAAGCTGCGTGGGCTGCAGGGCCGCGTGGGAAGCTGCGTTGGCCGCAGGGCCGCGTGGGAAGCTGCGTGGGCCGCAGGGCCGCGTGGGAAGCTGCGTGGGAAGCTGCGTGGGCCGCGTGGGAAGCTGCGTGGGCTGCAGGGCCGCGTGGGAAGCTGCGTGGGCTGCAGGGCCGCGTGGGAAGCTGCGTGGGAAGCTGCGTGGGCTGCAGGGCCGCGTGGGAAGCTACGTGGGCTGCAGGGCCGCGTGGGAAGCTGCGTGGGCTTCAGGGCCGCGTGGGAAGCTGCGTGGGCCGCAGGGCCGCGTGGGAAGCTGCGTGGGAGGCTGCAGGGCTGCGTGGGAAGCTGCGTGGGAAGCAGGGCCTCGTGGGAAGCTGCGTGGGAAGCTGCGTGGGCCGCGTGGGAAGCTGCGTGGGCTGCAGGGCCGCGTGGGAGGCTGCAGGGCCGCGTGGGAAGCTGCGTGGGCCGCAGGGCTGCGTGGGAAGCTGCGTGGGAAGCTGCGTGGGCCGCAGGGCCGCGTGGGAAGCTGCGTGGGAAGCTGCGTGGGCCGCAGGGCCGCGTGGGAAGCTGCGTGGGCCGCAGGGCCGCGTGGGAAGCTGCGTGGGCCGCAGGGCCGCGTGGGAAGCTGCGTGGGCCGCAGGGCCGCTGCGTGGGCTGCAGGGCCGCGTGGGAAGCTGCGTGGGCTGCAGGGCCGTGTGGGAAGCTGCGTGGGCTGCAGGGCCGCGTGGGAAGCTGCGTGGGAAGCTGCGTGGGCTGCAGGGCCGCGTGGGAAGCTGCGTGGGCTGCAGGGCCGCGTGGGAAGCTGCGTGGGCTGCAGGGCCGCGTGGGAAGCTGCGTGGGCTGCAGGGCCGCGTGGGAAGCTGCGTGGGCCGCAGGACCACGTGGGAAGCTGCGTGGGCTGCAGGGCTGCGTGGGAAGCTGCGTGGGCTGCAGGGCCGCGTGGGAAGCTGCGTGGGCCGCGTGGGAAGCTGCGTGGGCCGCAGGGCCGCGTGGGAAGCTGCGTGGGCCGCAGGGCCGCGTGGGAAGCTGCGTGGGAAGCTGCGTGGGCCGCAGGGCCGTGTGGGAAGCTGCGTGGGAAGCTGCGTGGGCTGCAGGGCCGCGTGGGAAGCTGCGTGGGAAGCTGCGTGGGCTGCAGGGCCGCGTGGGAAGCTGCGTGGGAAGCTGCGTGGGCTGCAGGGCCGCGTGGGAAGCTGCGTGGGCTGCAGGGCCGCGTGGGAAGCTGCGTGGGCTGCAGGGCCTCGTGGGAAGCTGCGTGGGCCGCAGGGCCGCGTGGGAAGCTGCGTGGGCCGCAGGGCCGCGTGGGAAGCTGTGTGGGCCGCAGGGCCGCGTGGGAAGCTGCGTGGGCCGCGTGGGAAGCTGCGTGGGCCGCAGGGCCGCGTGGGAAGCTGCGTGGGCCGCAGGGCCGCGTGGGAAGCTGCGTGGGAAGCTGCGTGGGCCGCAGGGCCGTGTGGGAAGCTGCGTGGGAAGCTGCGTGGGCTGCAGGGCCGCGTGGGAAGCTGCGTGGGAAGCTGCGTGGGCTGCAGGGCCGCGTGGGAAGCTGCGTGGGAAGCTGCGTGAGCTGCAGGGCCGCGTGGGAAGCTGCGTGGGAAGCTGCGTGGGCCGCAGAGCCGCGTGGGAAGCTGCGTGGGAAGCTGCGTGGGCCGCAGGGCCGCGTGGGAACTGCGTGGGCTGCAGGGCCGCGTGGGAGGCTGCAGGGCCGCGTGGGAAGCTGCGTGGGCCGCAGGGCTGCGTGGGCCGCGTGGGAAGCTGCGTGGGCCGCAGGGCCGCGTGGGAAGCTGCGTGGGCCGCGTGGGAAGCTGCGTGGGCCGCAGGGCCGCGTGGGAAGCTGCGTGGGCTGCAGGGCCGCGTGGGAAGCTGCGTGGGAAGCTGCGTGTGCCGCTACGTGGGAAGCTGCGTGGGCCGCTGCGTGGGCCGCAGGGCCGCGTGGGAAGCTGCGTGGGCCGCAGGGCCGCGTGGGAAGCTGCGTGGGTTGCAGGGCCGCGTGGGAAGCTGCGTGGGAAGCTGCGTGGGCTGCAGGGCCGCGTGGGAAGCTGCGTGGGAAGCTGCGTGGGCCGCAGGGCCGCGTGGGAAGCTGCGTGGGCCGCGTGGGAAGCTGCGTGGGCCGCAGGGCCGCGTGGGAAGCTGCGTGGGCTGCAGGGCCGCATGGGAAGCTGCGTGGGCCGCGTGGGAAGCTGCGTGGGCCGCAGGGCCGCGTGGGAAGCTGCAGGGCCGCGTGGGAAGCTGCGTGGGCTGCAGGGCCGCGTGGGAAGCTGCGTGGGCCGCAGGGCCGCGTGGGAAGCTGCGTGGGCCGCAGGGCCGCGTGGGAAGCTGCGTGGGCTGCAGGGCCGCGTGGGAAGCTGCGTGGGAAGCTGCGTGGGCCGCAGGGCCGCGTGGGAAGCTGCGTGGGAAGCTGCGTGGGCTGCAGGGCCGCGTGGGAAGCTGCGTGGGCTGCAGGGCCGCGTGGGAAGCTGCGTGGGCTGCAGGGCCTCGTGGGAAGCTGCGTGGGCTGCAGGGCCGCGTGGGAAGCTGCGTGGGCTGCAGGGCCGCGTGGGAAGCTGCGTGGGCCGCAGGGCCGCGTGGGAAGCTGTGTGGGCCGCAGGGCCGCGTGGGCCGCGTGGGAAGCTGCGTGGGCCGCAGGGCCGCGTGGGAAGCTGCGTGGGAAGCTGCGTGGGAAGCTGCGTGGGCCGCAGGGCCGCGTGGGAAGCTGCGTGGGAAGCTGCGTGGGCTGCAGGGCCGCGTGGGAAGCTGCGTGGGCCGCGTGGGAAGCTGCGTGGGCTGCAGGGCCGCATGGGAAGCTGCGTGGGCCGCGTGGGAAGCTGCGTGGGCTGCAGGGCCGCATGGGAAGCTGCGTGGGAAGCTGCGTGGGCCGCAGGGCCGCGTGGGAAGCTGCGTGGGCTGCAGCACCGCGTGGGAAGCTGCGTGGGCCGCGTGGGAAGCTGCGTGGGAAGCTGCGTGGGCCGCGTGGGAAGCTGCGTGGGCTGCAGGGCCGCGTGGGAAGCTGCGTGGGCTGCAGGGCCGCGTGGGAAGCTGCGTGGGCTGCAGGGCCGCGTGGGAAGCTGCGTGGGCTGCAGGGCCGCGTGGGAAGCTGCGTGGGCTGCAGGGCCGCGTGGGAAGCTGCGTGGGAAGCTGCGTGGGCTGCAGGGCCGCGTGGGAAGCTGCGTGGGAATCTGCGTGGGCCGCAGGGCCGCGTGGGAAGCTGCGTGGGCCGCGTGGGAAGCTGCGTGGGCCGCAGGGCCGCGTGGGAAGCTGCGTGGGCTGCAGGGCCGCGTGGGAAGCTGCGTGGGCCGCAGGGCCGCAGGGCCGCGTGGGAAGCTGCGTGGGAAGCTGCGTGGGCTGCAGGGCCGCGTGGGAAGCTGCGTGGGCCGCAGGGCCGCGTGGGAAGCTGCGTGGGCTGCAGGGCCGCGTGGGAAGCTGCGTGGGCTGCAGAGCTGCGTGGGAAGCTGCGTGGGCCGCAGGGCCGCGTGGGAAGCTGCGTGGGAAGCTATGTGGGCTGCAGGGCCGCGTGGGCCGCGTGGGAAGCTGCGTGGGCTGCAGGGTCGCGTGGGAAGCTGCGTGGGCTGCAGGGTCGCGTGGGAAGCTGCGTGGGCCGCGTGGGAAGCTGCGTGGGCCGCAGGGCCGCGTGGGAAGCTGCGTGGGCTGCAGGGCCGCGTGGGAAGCTGCGTGGGCTGCAGGGCCGCGTGGGAAGCTGCGTGGGCTGCAGGGCCGCGTGGGAAGCTACTTGGGCTGCAGGGCCGCGTGGGAGGCTGCGTGGGAAGCTGCGTGGGAAGCTGCGTGGGCCGCAGGGCCGCGTGGGAAGCTGCGTGGGCTGCAGGGCCGCGTGGGAAGCTGCGTGGGAAGCTGCGTGGGCTGCAGGGCCGCGTGGGAAGCTGCGTGGGCTGCAGGGCCGCGTGGGAAGCTGCGTGGGCTGCAGGGCCGCGTGGGAAGCTGCGTGGGCTGCAGGGCCGCGTGGGAAGCTGCGTGGGCCGCGTGGGCTGCAGGGCCGCGTGGGAAGCTGCGTGGGAAGCTGCGTGGGCTGCAGGGCCGCGTGGGAAGCTGCGTGGGAAGCTGCGTGGGCCGCGTGGGAAGCTGCGTGGGCCGCAGGGCCGCGTGGGAAGCCGCGTGGGAAGCTGCGTGGGCTGCAGGGCCGCGTGGGAAGCTGCGTGGGCTGCAGGGCCGCGTGGGAAGCTGCGTGGGCCGCGTGGGAGGCTGCGTGGGAAGCTGCGTGGGAAGCTGCGTGGGCTGCAGGGCCGCGTGGGAAGCTGCGTGGGCCGCAGGGCCGCGTGGGAAGCTGCGTGGGCCGCAGGGCCGCGTGGGAAGCTGCGTGGGCCGCGTGGGAAGCTGCGTGGGCCGCGTGGGAAGCTGCGTGGGCCGCAGGGGCGCGTGGGAAGCTGCGTGGGCCGCAGGGCCGCGTGGGAAGCTGCGTGGGAAGCTTCAGGGCCGCGTGGGAAGCTGCGTGGGCTGCAGGGCCGCGTGGGAAGCTGCGTGGGCCGCAGGGCCGCGTGGGAAGCTGCGTGGGCCGCAGGGCCGCGTGGGAAGCTGCGTGGGAAGCTGCGTGGGAAGCCGCGTGGGCCGCAGGGCCGCGTGGGAAGCTGCGTGGGCCGCAGGGCCGCGTGGGAAGCTGCGTGGGAAGCTGCAGGGCCGCGTGGGAAGCTGCGTGGGCTGCAGGGCCGCGTGGGAAGCTGCGTGGGCTGCAGGGCCGCGTGGGAAGCTGCGTGGGCTGCAGGGCCGCGTGGGAAGCTGCGTGGGCCGCAGGGCCGCGTGGGAAGCTGCGTGGGCCGCAGGGCCGCGTGGGAAGCTGCGTGGGAAGCTGCGTGGGCCGCGTGGGAAGCTGCGTGGCTGCAGGGCCGCGTGGGAAGCTGCGTGGGCTGCAGGGCCGCGTGGGAAGCTGCGTGGGAAGCTGCGTGGGCTGCAGGGCCGCGTGGGAAGCTACGTGGGCTGCAGGGCCGCGTGGGAAGCTGCGTGGGCTTCAGGGCCGCGTGGGAAGCTGCGTGGGCCGCAGGGCCGCGTGGGAAGCTGCGTGGGAGGCTGCAGGGCTGCGTGGGAAGCTGCGTGGGAAGCAGGGCCTCGTGGGAAGCTGCGTGGGAAGCTGCGTGGGCCGCGTGGGAAGCTGCGTGGGCTGCAGGGCCGCGTGGGAGGCTGCAGGGCCGCGTGGGAAGCTGCGTGGGCCGCAGGGCTGCGTGGGAAGCTGCGTGGGCCGCAGGGCCGCGTGGGAAGCTGCGTGGGAAGCTGCGTGGGCCGCAGGGCCGCGTGGGAAGCTGCGTGGGCCGCAGGGCCGCGTGGGAAGCTGCGTGGGCCGCAGGGCCGCGTGGGAAGCTGCGTGGGCCGCAGGGCCGCTGCGTGGGCTGCAGGGCCGCGTGGGAAGCTGCGTGGGCTGCAGGGCCGTGTGGGAAGCTGCGTGGGCTGCAGGGCCGCGTGGGAAGCTGCGTGGGAAGCTGCGTGGGCTGCAGGGCCGCGTGGGAAGCTGCGTGGGCTGCAGGGCCGCGTGGGAAGCTGCGTGGGCTGCAGGGCCGCGTGGGAAGCTGCGTGGGCCGCAGGACCACGTGGGAAGCTGCGTGGGCTGCAGGGCTGCGTGGGAAGCTGCGTGGGCTGCAGGGCCGCGTGGGAAGCTGCGTGGGCTGCAGGGCCGCGTGGGAAGCTGCGTGGGCTGCAGGGCCGCGTGGGAAGCTGCGTGGGCCGCAGGACCACGTGGGAAGCTGCGTGGGCCGCAGGGCCGCGTGAGAGGCTGCAGGGCCGCGTGGGAAGCTGCGTGGGCCGCAGGGCTGCGTGGGAAGCTGCGTGGGAAGCTGCGTGGGAAGCTGCGTGGGAAGCTGCGTGGGCCGCAGGGCCGCGTGGGAAGCTGCGTGGGAAGCTGCGTGGGAAGCTGCGTGGGCTGCAGGGCCGCGTGGGAAGCTGCGTGGGAAGCAGGGCCGCGTGGGCCGCAGGGCCGCGTGGGAAGCTGCGTGGGCCGCAGGGCCGCTGCGTGGGCTGCAGGGCCGCGTGGGAAGCTGCGTGGGCTGCAGGGCCGTGTGGGAAGCTGCGTGGGCTGCAGGGCCGCGTGGGAAGCTGCGTGGGAAGCTGCGTGGGCTGCAGGGCCGCGTGGGAAGCTGCGTGGGCTGCAGGGCCGCGTGGGAAGCTGCGTGGGCTGCAGGGCCGCGTGGGAAGCTGCGTGGGCTGCAGGGCCGCGTGGGAAGCTGCGTGGGCTGCAGGGCCGCGTGGGAAGCTGCGTGGGCCGCAGGACCACGTGGGAAGCTGCGTGGGCCGCTGGGAGGCTGCAGGGCTGCGTGGGAAGCTGCGTGGGCTGCAGGGCCGCGTGGGAAGCTGCGTGGGCTGCAGGGCCGCGTGGGAAGCTGCGTGGGCTGCAGGGCCGCGTGGGAAGCTGCGTGGGCTGCAGGGCCGCGTGGGAAGCTGCGTGGGCCGCAGGGCCGCGTGGGAAGCTGCGTGGGCCGCAGGACCACGTGGGAAGCTGCGTGGGCCGCAGGGCCGCGTGAGAGGCTGCAGGGCCGCGTGGGAAGCTGCGTGGGCCGCAGGGCTGCGTGGGAAGCTGCGTGGGAAGCTGCGTGGGCCGCAGGGCCGCGTGGGAAGCTGCGTGGGAAGCTGCGTGGGAAGCAGGGCCGCGTGGGAAGCTGCGTGGGCCGCAGGGCCGCGTGGGAAGCTGCGTGGGCCGCAGGACCACGTGGGAAGCTGCGTGGGAAGCTGTGTGGGCTGCAGGGCCGCGTGGGAAGCTGCGTGGGCCGCAGGGCCGCGTGGGAAGCTGCGTGGGCCGCAGGACCACGTGGGAAGCTGCGTGGGCCGCAGGGCCGCGTGGGAAGCTGCGTGGGCCGCAGGGCCGCGTGGGAAGCTGCGTGGGAAGCGGAAGCTGCGTGGGAAGCTGCGTGGGAAGCTGCGTGGGCCGCAGGACCGCGTGGGAAGCTGCGTGGGCCGCAGGGCCGCGTGGGAAGCTGCGTGGGCTGCAGGGCCGCGTGGGAAGCTGCGTGGGCCGCAGGACCACGTGGGAAGCTGCGTGGGCCGCAGGGCCGCGTGGGAGGCTGCAGGGCCGCGTGGGAAGCTGCGTGGGCTGCAGGGCTGCGTGGGAAGCTGCGTGGGCTGCAGGGCCGCGTGGGAAGCTGCGTGGGCTGCAGGGCCGCGTGGGAAGCTGCAGGGCTGCGTGGGCCGCAGGACCACGTGGGAAGCTGCGTGGGCCGCAGGGCCGCGTGGGAGGCTGCAGGGCCGCGTGGGAAGCTGCGTGGGCCGTGGGAAGCTGCGTGGGAAGCTGCGTGGGCCGCAGGACCGCGTGGGAAGCTGCGTGGGCCGCAGGGCCGCGTGGGAAGCCGCGTGGGAAGCTGCGTGGGCTGCAGGACCGCGTGGGAAGCTGCGTGGGCCGCAGGGCCGCGTGGGAAGCTGCGTGGGCCGCAGGGCCGCTGCGTGGGCTGCAGGGCCGCGTGGGAAGCTGCGTGGGCTGCAGGGCCGCGTGGGAAGCTGCGTGGGAAGCTACGTGGGCTGCAGGGCCGCGTGGGAAGCTGCGTGGGAAGCTGCGTGGGCCGCAGGGCCGCGTGGGAAGCTGCGTGGGCCGCAGGACCACGTGGGAAGCTGCGTGGGAAGCTGTGTGGGCCGCAGGGCCGCGTGGGAAGCTGCGTGGGCCGCGTGGGAAGCTGCGTGGGCCGCAGGGCTGCGTGGGAAGCTGCGTGGGAAGCTGCGTGGGAAGCTGCGTGGGCCGCAGGACCACGTGGGAAGCTGCGTGGGAAGCTGCGTGGGCCGCAGGACCATGTGGGAAGCTGTGTGGGCCGCAGGGCCGCGTGGGAAGCTGCGTGGGAAGCTGCGTGTGAAGCTGCGTGGGCTGCAGGGCCTCGTGGGAAGCTGCGTGGGCCGCAGGACCGCGTGGGAAGCTGCGTGGGAAGCTGCGTGGGCTGCAGGGCCGCGTGGGAAGCTGCGTGGGAAGCTGCGTGGGCTGCAGGGCCGCGTGGGAAGCTGCGTGGGCTGCAGGGCCGCGTGGGAAGCTGCGTGGGCTGCAGGGCCGCGTGGGAAGCTGCGTGGGAAGCTGCGTGGGCCGCAGGGCCGCGTGGGAAGCTGCGTGGGCCGCAGGGCCGCGTGGGAAGCTGCGTGGGCCGCAGGACCACGTGGGAAGCTGCGTGGGCCGCAGGGCCTCGTGGGAAGCTGCGTGGGCCGCAGGACCACGTGGGAAGCTGCGTGGGCCGCGTGGGAAGCTGCGT
>NW_027453825.1:797564-886705 GCF_040206685.1 Ascaphus truei
TCGCTATCTCTCTCTCTCTCTCTCGCGCTCTCTCTCTCTCGCGCTCTCTCTCACTCCCGGCTCCCTCTTTCTCGCGCTCTCTCTCTCTCGCGCTCTCTCTCTCTCGCGCTCTCTCTCACTCCCGGCTCCCTCTTTCTCGCTATCTCTCTCAATCAAATCAGCTTTATTGGCATGACGAAAGAACATTTCAGTATTGCCAAAGCGTGAATAATAGGGGGTGAGGGACAATAATTACACGAATACTAGAGGGTAGGGTATAATGATTACACAGTATATGGGTAACAGTTTCACACAGGGGTGTGGGGGTTAGTGGACGTCTCTCAGCTTGTGGCAGGTGCTGATGTAGTGTGCAGCTAGTTCTGCGCGGGTTTCATCTTCTCCCAGGAGGATCGCTATTTGTTGGTTCTCCTCTATATTATTAAAGTTCTGGATAACAGCAGTTAGTTTCTCTAGGTGGGCACTCCTCACTTCAGAGTATTGTGTGCAACGCAACAGGAAGTGAGTTTCATCTTCTACCTCACCTAGCTCACATCTTTGGCACAGTCTCATCTCCCAGGGCTTCCAGTTCTGTCTGTGCCTGCCTGTTTCTATTTCTAGGCTGTGGGCACTTATTCTGTACTGGCCCAGGGTCTGTCTCTGCTTTGGTCTTTTACCTTCAGTAGGTAGGGTGCCAGAGTGTATTCTCTCTGTAGGTTGTGGTAGGTCTCCAGCTTCTTTGAGCGCTGTATATAATTTTCCCACCTTGTCACTTACTGCTCCTTCATTTCGTTGGCGATTGAGATGATTTCTTTTTTCGAAAGTCTGGTGATCTGTGTGGGGTTTTGTCCTTGTAGTGAGAGGACAAGTTGTTTGATGGCACAGGGTTTAGTGAGGAGGTCCTGGCTTTGCATTGCTCTGTAGCTGTAAGACTGTGGGTGGCTGGTGTTTAGGTGGGCCCAGAATGTCAGTGCTCTCTTCTGTACCGTGAGCAGTAGAGGAAAGCGGCCCAGCTCAGCCCGGCATGCATTGTTTGATGTACTCCTGTGTACTTGGAGATGGTGTTTGCAGAATTCCAGATGCAGTATTTCTGTTGGGCTGGTATCCCATTTTGTGGTGTCTGGGTATGTTACAGGGCCCCACACCTCGCTGCCATACAGAAGGATGGGTGTGATGATGCTCTCTCACTCCCCGGCCCCCTCTCTCTCGCTATCTCTCTCTCTCACTCCCCGACTCCCTCTCTCTCGCTATATCTCTCTCTCACTCCCCGACTCCCTCTCTCTCGCTATCTCTCTCACTCCCCGACTCCCTCTCTCTCGCTATCTCTCTCTCTCACTCCCCGGATCCCTCTCGCTCCCCCACTTCACCCCTCTCTTCCCCTCTCTCCTTCTCCAGGTTGGCAATAACCAACGCCACAATGACGGGGATCCTCCTGAAAATGACTGACCGGAGCCAGAGGCAGAAGCTGCAGCTCAAAGCTCTGGACACGGTGCTGTTTGGACCCCCTCTGTGTGAGTAATGTTACATGTGATGCTGTGTATATCAGATCAGATATCGTCAGTCAGAGCAGCGACTGCGTCTGTAGCACAGCGTCCATCAGTCAGAGCAGCGACTTCGTGTGTGCAGCACAGCGTCCATCAGTCAGAGCAGCGACTGCGTGTGTGCAGCACAGCGTCCATCAGTCAGAGCAGCGACTGAGTGTGTGTAGCACATCGTCCGTCAGTCAGAGCAGCGACTGCGTGTGTAGCACAGCGTCCGTCAGTCAGAGCAGCGACTTCACGTGTATGTAGCACAGCGTCAGTCAGTCAGAGCAGCAACTGCGTGTGTGTAGCACAGTGTCCGTCAGTCAGAGCAGCGACTGCGTGTGTGTAGCACAGCGTCCATCAGAGCAGCGACTGCGTCTGTAGCACAGCGTCCGTCAGTCAGAGCAGCGACTGCGTCTGTAGCACAGCGTCCGTCGGTCAGAGCAGCGACTGCGTCTGTAGCACAGCGTCCGTCAGTCAGAGCAGCGACTGCGTCTGTAGCACAGCGTCCGTCAGTCAGAGCAGCGACTGCGTGTGTGTAGCACAGCGTCTGTCAGTCAGAGCAGCGACTGCGTGTGTGTAGCACAGCGTCCGTGGGTCAGAGCAGCGACTGCGTGTGTGTAGCACAGCGTCCGTCAGTCAGAGCAGCGACTGCGTGTGTGTAGCACAGCGTCAGTCAGTCAGAGCAGAGCGCGTGTGTGTGTGTGGCACAGCGTCCGTCAGTCAGGGCTGCAACTGCGTGTGTGTGCGTGCATGTGGCGCACAGCGTCCGTCAGTCAGGTCTGCGACTGCGTGTGTGTGCGTGCGTGTGGCGCACAGCGTCCGTCAGTCAGGGCTGCGATGCGTGTGTGTGCGTGCGTGTGGCGCACAGCGTCCGTCAGTCAGGCTGCATTCATTGCCGTTTTGAAATAATGAAAGCTCCCGCCCGAGCAGCGGGTTAAGGGCCCGGTTAGAATGTTTGCTGAAGTTATTGAAACGATTAACAGTGTAATTTATAACGTCCTGGACATTTACAGAGCACTTTAAATATCTCCAGCCCCAGCTGTTTAGACTCCCTGCGCCTCCCCTTGTGCGTCGCTCTCACGCCGGCGGCGAGTAATGTGCTAGCGCCCCCTCAGGGTCAGGACTCGTTTATCTGACCGTACGTTCACCACACAGAGGGAATCCCGATGGGAGAGACTGAGCAAAACAGGGCATTTGAAATATCCAGGAATCATTCTAGGTCCCCATTGCTGGCACATGTTGTGTTTTCTTTCTGGGCGCACGAGCACTCTGTAAGTTGCGGTACCTTTTAGCGGGTCAACATTCTTCATAGGTGATGTTATAGTGTACAACGCTTTGGAAACCTCCGGTTTCTTCCCAAGCGGTCACTATAATTGTATGCCTGCAGAGGTTGCGCGGATCTGCGCTTCTCCAGGATTAATACGCCTGCCGGGCCTCTCTTGGCGTGAGCAGTCAGTTATGCTGCTCCCTGGCTCCGTGCTATGGAAATGACAGAGTCCGAGAGCTGCATTCACTTATCTACATGGGGGTACGAGGCGTTGGGAGTCGGGGGTTCAGTTCTTGCCTGGGCCACGGACCCCCTGTTTGATCTTGGGAAAGTTACTATCTCCTTAGAAATGTATTCGGATAAGCGCCCAACATCTGCTTTGTGTTTACTTTCTTTGCCTAACATGATCTGAAAAGAAGCCCCCGCGTGCTGTCATCGACCCCATGCTGTTTGTCCTTTAACGAGTGGCAGAATAAGTAGCGCAGTGAAGGTTGCGGCCGCGCCGGGCGGGATTGGGGCCTGGATTGTGTGACCCCCGGTAACTCGCAATCTATACCCTTATAACCTTGTTTTACTAGTATTCTGTTTTTATACAAATAAAGAGATGGAAATGAAGGCTTCGTGCAAGGGGTCTCAAACTCGGTCCTCAAGGACCGCCAGCAGCCAGCTTTTATGGATGTCCCTGCTTCAGCACAGATGGCTGTCAGACTGCAGCTGTGCTGAAGCAGGAATATCCCTTACACCTGTCCTGCTGGTGCCCCGGAGGACTGCGTTCGGACCCCTGGCTTAGTGTTCAGTTGCTTTGTGACCCTGACTTTGTTAAAGACATGGGGGATTTGCTGTTTAGGAATGCCGCCATTTTCCTGACTGCGTTGCTTTCCCGCTGGGATGGAAGGAGTTAATGATGTTTTGTGATGAGCCCTGGTCTCTTGGCCGGCTCTGCCCCAGTGTGGGTAATTGTTCCCGTGCTTTGGGTAGTGCGGTGAAACGATGGGTAACAGAAGGGGCGCGGTAACGGGATCAGGGACTGAAGTCATTCTCAAGCACTCATCATGCTAGGAAAGGGAATCTGTGCCACAGAGCTTACACTCTATGTGACGGGCTGTGTGCCGTGCTGAGAGCAGAGGGGTGCAGTGGATGGAAGCGCCTGACTACGATGGATGGAGCCCCCGTGGGATCAGTGTGCGTGGCTTCCGTGGGATCAATGTGCGCGGCTTCCGTGGGATCAATGTGCGCGGCCCCCGTGGGATCAGCGTGCGCGGCCCCCGTGGGATCAGCGTGCACGGCCCCGTGGGATCAGTCTGCGTGGCCATGTGCGTGCGCGGCCCCCGTGGGATCAGCGTGCGCGCCCCCCGTGGGATCAGTCTGCGTGGCCATGTGCGTGCGCGGCCCCCGTGGGATCAGCGTGCGCGGCCCCCGTGGGATCAGTGTGCACGGCCCCCGTGGGATCAGTGTGCGCGGCCCCCGTGGGATCAGCGTGCGCGGCCCCCGTGGGATCAGCGTGCGCGCCCCCCGTGGGATCAGCGTGCACGGCCCCGTGGGATCAGCGTGCACGGCCCCGTGGGATCAGCGTGCGCGCCCCCCCGTGGGATCAGCGTGCACGGCCCCGTGGGATCAGCGTGCGCGCCCCCCGTGGGATCAGTCTGCGTGACCATGTGTGTGCTCGGCCCCCGTGGGATCAGTGTGCGCGGCCCCCGTGGGATCAGTCTGCGTGGCCATGTGCGTGCGCGGCCCCGTGGGATCAGTCTGCGTGGCCATGTGCGTGCGCGGCCCCCGTGGGATCAGCGTGCGCGGCCCCCGTGGGATCAGTCTGCGTGGCCATGTGCGTGCGCGGCCCCCGTGGGATCAGCGTGCGCGGCCCCCGTGGGATCAGTCTGCGTGGCCATGTGCGTGCGCGGCCCCCGTGGGATCAGTGTGCGCGGCCGTGTTCGTGCGCGGCCCCCGTGGGATCAGCGTGCGCGGCCCCCGTGGGATCAGCGTGCGCGGCCCCCGTGGGATCAGTGTGCGTGGCCATGTGTGTGCGCGGCCCCCGTGGGATCAGCGTGCGCGGCCCCCGTGGGATCAGTGTGCGTGGCCCCCGTGGGATCAGTGTGCGCGGCCCCCGTGGGATCAGCGTGCGCGGCCCCCGTGGGATCAGTGTGCGTGGCCATGTGTGTGCGCGGCCCCCGTGGGATCAGTGTGCGCGGCCCCCGTGGGATCAGCGTGCGCGGCCCCCGTGGGATCAGTGTGCGCGCCCATGTGCGTGCGCGGCCCCCGTGGGATCAGCGTGTGCGGCCCCCGTGGGATCAGCGTGTGCGGCCCCCGTGGGATCAGCGTGTGCGGCCCCCGTGGGATCAGTGTGCGCGGCCCCCGTGGATCAGTGTGTGCGGCCCCCGTGGGATCAGCGTGCACGGCCCCCGTGGGATCAGCGTGCGCGGCCCCCGTGGGATCAGCGTGCACGGCCCCCGTGGGATCAGTGTGCGCGCCCATGTGTGTGCGCGGCCCCCGTGGGATCAGCGTGCACGGCCCCCGTGGGATCAGCGTGTGCGGCCCCCGTGGGATCAGCGTGCACGGCCCCCGTGGGATCAGCGTGTGCGGCCCCCGTGGGATCAGCGTGCGCGGCCATGTGTGTGCGCGGCCCCCGTGGGATCAGTGTGCGCGGCCCCCGTGGGATCAGCGTGCGCGGCCCCCGTGGGATCAGTGTGCGTGGCCATGTGTGTGCGCGGCCCCCGTGGGATCAGCGTGTGCGGCCCCCGTGGGATCAGCGTGCGTGGCCATGTGTGTGCGCGGCCCCCGTGGGATCAGTGTGCGCGGCCATGTGCCTGCGCGGCCCCCGTGGGATCAGCGTGCGTGGCCATGTGTGTGCGCGGCCCCCGTGGGATCAGTGTGCGTGGCCATGTGCCTGCACGGCCCCCGTGGGATCAGTGTGCGCGGCCATGTGCCTGCGCGGCCCCCGTGGGATCAGCGTGCGTGGCCATGTGTGTGCGCGGCCCCCGTGGGATCAGTGTGCGCGGCCATGTGCCTGCGCGGCCCCCGTGGGATCAGCGTGCGTGGCCATGTGTGTGCGCGGCCCCCGTGGGATCAGCGTGCATGGCCCCCGTGGGATCAGCGTGCGTGGCCATGTGTGTGCGCGGCCCCCGTGGGATCAGCGTGCATGGCCCCCGTGGGATCAGTGTGCGCGGCCCCCGTGGGATCAGCGTGCACGGCCCCCGTGGGATCAGTGTGCGCGGCCATGTGCCTGCGCGGCCCCCGTGGGATCAGTGTGCGCGGCCCCCGTGTGCGTGCACGGCCCCCGTGGGATCAGTGTGCGCGGCCCCCGTGTGCGTGCACGGCCCCCGTGGGATCAGTGTGCGCGGCCCCCGTGTGCGTGCACGGCCCCCGTGGGATCAGTGTGCGCGGCCCCCGTGGGATCAGTGTGCGCGGCCATGTGCCTGCGCGGCCCCCGTGGGATCAGTGTGTGCGGCCCCCGTGTGCGTGCACGGCCCCCGTGGGATCAGTGTGCGCGGCCCCCGTGGGATCAGTGTGCGCGGCCGTGTGCGTGCACGGCCCCCGTGGGATCAGCGTGTGCGGCCCCCGTGGGATCAGCGTGTGCGGCCCCCGTGGGATCAGCGTGTGCGGCCCCCGTGGGATCAGCGTGTGCGGCCCCCGTGGATCAGTGTGTGCGGCCCCCGTGGGATCAGCGTGCACGGCCCCCGTGGGATCAGCGTGCGCGGCCCCCGTGGGATCAGCGTGCACGGCCCCCGTGGGATCAGCGTGCGCGGCCCCCGTGGGATCAGCGTGCACGGCCCCCGTGGGATCAGTGTGCGCGGCCCCCGTGGGATCAGTGTGTGCGTGCGCGGCCCCCGTGGATCAGTGTGTGCGGCCCCCGTGGATCAGTGTGTGCGGCCCCCGTGGATCAGTGTGCGCGGCCCCCGTGGATCAGTGTGTGCGGCCCCCGTGGATCAGTGTGCGCGGCCGTGTGCGTGCACGGCCCCCGTGGGATCAGTGTGTGCGGCCCCCGTGGGATCAGCATGCGCGGCCCCCGTGGGATCAGTGTGTGCGGCCCCCGTGTGCGTGCGCGGCCCCCGTGGGATCAGTGTGCGCGGCCCCCGTGTGCGTGCACGGCCCCCGTGTGAGGCTTCCTTACATTGTGAAGCTGCTAAAGTGACCCACTGCGAGTGCTCCTTTGCATGTCAGTACCCAGAATCCCTTGCTGCAGTGGAAGTGCTGTATGCTACGTGAGTACGGGGTCGGCAGGTTTACAGGACTTTGTGTTAGTGTTTTATTGTGTTTTCTGTGGGGTGGAAGCTTTTTTTGTCGCCCTTTTGTGTACACGGTGAAGCTAAATCTGGTCTGGGCCGCACAGGAGAACTTTCCCAAATGAAGTCTTTATAATAGGAGGAAGTTCAGATCCCCAGGGTCACAGATTCAGCCCAGCGTACCCAAACAAAACTAAGTCAAACTGCGCGGTCGGAGAACGCAGACTCAGAAAATCGCAGTGATCCGGTATTAATTTGAAGGCACGAGGAGCAGCGCGTTGGGTAACCCCCTGGTGCTCTCCCCCAGAGTTCATGTGCTTTTACTTTATGGTGCTGTACATAGATTTATGCCAGAACAAGCCGCCTGGGCCCTGAAGAGCTTACTATCTCATTTTGGTTCCTAAAGTGACACGCCCAAGGTCACAAGGAACGGACTGTGGGATTTTAGCCAGGATCAACCACTCCAAAGGCAGGGACATTACCACTTGGTTACTCCTTCAGCCCATAACATCTAGGGACAGCTGCAGACACGGCTCACCTTCTCTGTCTCATCGTGGACTCTCAATGTGGACAGTAACGTGGAAGAATTCAGTCCTGTTACTGCTCTGAGGAGGCTTTCTGTCGGCCGGTACACTCGCCACATGGTGGACACGCTCGCGCAGGTTCTTGCTCTGCGCCCTTTTTTTCCTAAGCCGCTCTGTCTGTTGGTGTGCAATCGCGCCAGTAATCATCAAATGGCAGGAGGAGAACACAGAGAGGAACAGAACGCCCCTGCTTACTAATATGAAAGGAATGGCTGATTTTACCTTGTGTTAGATGTACAGGAAGAAAAGAAGCAATTTGCTGGGTTTTATCCTTTTTCTTCCTTCTAGCTATATCCAACCTTTATCCCTCCTCCCCTCCTGGTAGCACGTCAGAGTCTCTTGCAGGAGATCCTGTGGTCAGACCACAAAAATGTGCTCCAAAATTCAGGCACTTTAATTGCACAGGCTATGGTGAGAGGCTGCCTGTCGTCACCCTGGCAAACTTTGTCAGACTTGCATGAGACGAGCTGCGCTACGGGAAGCGCCAGCTCAAATGTCTCATTTCTTTAACTTCAAGGTCTCCATGGTAGAATCCTTCAACAAAGGCAGAGTCTTGTCTGACTTCCCGGATGGATTCCACCATGGACTCTTCCATCAAGGGTCCCAGGCACAGAATGACCTATAGAGCAGAGTCTGACTTCTTTGGTCCAGATTTGGAGCGAGTGGGTAGGTCAGACACCCCCACTCCTCCTCAGGAGAGGAGGATGTCCAAGAACAGCATTCCAGCTGTAACTTCTGCAATGTAGACAAGCTTATTAAGGAATCTGCATCGACCGATGGGCTACCAGAAGAAAAATATCTAAATGCTCTTGATAGGATCAAAGAAGAAAGCCAGAACCTTTCCGGTCCATAGGGTATTAAAAGATTTGATATTCCGCAAATGGAAATATCCAGACCGGAAGATCGGCACGACTAATAAGTTTAGCAGAATGTACCCACTGACGATGGGAGGGTAGAGGATTGGGACAGTACACTTAGAGTAGACACTGCAGTATCCAAACTGACTAGGAGGACTGTCATCCCCTTAGAGGACACAAGATCTTTGAGGGACCTTATGGACAAGAGGATAGACCTGCTAAAAAGATTGTATTATACAATAGGATCTTCCCTCAAGCCCATGGTTGCGTCAGCTTGCCTGGTAAGAACAATGAAGATCTGGTTGTCCAGTGTTCTGGAAGCAATAAGTACAGGAACATCGCGGCAGACGATGCTAAAGAACGGCACTATCATGTCGGGATCGCTGGATTTTCTCTGCAATGCTCTTATTGACACAACAAGATTGCTTGCCAGATCCTCCACAATGTCCATAGCCACACGCAGAGCTACCTGGCTCAATCCGTGGACTGCGGATGTCTCATCAAAGAACAAGTTGATTTCTACCCCTTACCTAGAAAAAACGCTTTTTTGTCAAGAACTGGAAACCATAATTGCCGGGGGTAGGATGGAAAACCCTGTTTTACTAGATCACCCAGAGGTTAGAGACGGTGCTTTTCAGGTTACAAGTCATTCAAAGGACTTGCTGTCAGAGGAAGACAGCGGTATGGAGCAGGTCACTTCTTCTCTAGAAATGATTCAGCGGATCCCCTTCTAGAACACCACAGCGGTAAGGGACAGACTAAAGTGTTTCCATGAGGTTTGGATCCAATAAACAACCGATCGCTGGGTTTTTACAGCTTGCAGAGACCATAACAAACTTTCCGGAACTTAAACAAAATGTGCTGATGTTTTTGCAAACATTGTGAGAAATGTCTCGTTACTCCTGGAATTTCATGCAGAAAGGGGCGTCTGTGTGTGATTTATTTTTTGCTGAATGCTGCTATTTTCGCTCGCATCACTAAGTGGCAGGGCGCGTTCTGCACATCTCGCGTTGCATTGAGTTACAGGGCCATATTACTAAGCGCTGCTATGCCAGGCTATACCTTATGAGCCGTCACTTTAGTGGTCCATAAGGTGTCTTCTGCTGTTGGAATAGCCCTGCTTATTTAATATGAATAACGTGCTGTCTGTTTGTTTTTTTATACCAGTGACACAGGTCATTGAAATCCCATTATAAAGTCCCCTTTTGTCCAACAAGTTGACATCTTGACATACTGTAAAGGATGGTGTTTATGTCCATCGGGTGTGTGCCTGGCATTTTATGCGAGACGTGCTTTCCCTCTCCAGTCATGGTACACTTCTCCCCCCACCCCCCTGTCTTGCCCATGTTTGGCCTTAATGACAATCCCGTATCACGGTGGCCTTGTAGTGACAAGTAATGTGCTGTCATTGAATGAGTTCTCTTTCTCTGGTACAGCACTGCATGTCCTGAGCTGGGTGTTGGGTTACCAGGATCAGGCACTGTGCTTGTGTGCTACGTGTGTCCGGGCTACGCTCAGACACTGTGCTTGTGTGCTACGTGTGTCCGTGCTACGCTCAGACACTGTGCTTGTGTGCTACGTGTGTCCGGGCTACGCACACACACTGTGCTTGTGTGCTACGTGTGTCCGGGCTACGCTCAGACACTGTGCTTGTGTGCTACGTGTGTCCGGGCTACGCTCAGACACTGTGCTTGTGTGCTACGTGTGTCTGGGCTACGCTCAGACACTGTGCTTGTGTGCTACGTGTGTCCGGGCTACGCACACACACTGTGCTTGTGTGCTACGTGTGTCCGGGCTACGCTCAGACACTGTGCTTGTGTGCTACGTTTGTCCGGGCTACGCTCAGACACTGTGCTTGTGTGCTACGTGTGACCGGGCTATGCACACACACTGTGCTTGTGTGCTACGTGTGTCCGTGCTACGCTCAGACACTGTGCTTGTGTGCTACGTGTGTCCGGGCTACGCACACACACTGTGCTTGTGTGCTACGTGTGTCCGGGCTACGCTCAGACACTGTGCTTGTGTGCTACGTGTGTCCGGGCTACGCTCAGACACTGTGCTTGTGTGCTACGTGTGTCCGGGCTTCGCTCAGACACTGTGCTTGTGTGCTACGTGTGTCCTGGCTACGCACACACATTGTGCTTGTGTGCTACGTGTGTCCGGGCTATGCACACACACTGTGCTTGTGTGCTACGTGTGTCCTGGCTACGCACACACACTGTGCTTGTGTGCTACGTGTGCCCGGGCTGCGCACACACACTGTGCTTGTGTGCTATGTGTGTCCGGGCTACTGTGCCCGGGCTACGCACACACACAGTGCTTGTGTGCTACGTGTGTCCGGGCTACGCACACACACTGTGCTTGTGTGCTACGTGTGTCCGGGCTACGCTCAGACACTGTGCTTGTGTGCTACGTGTGCCCGGGCTACGCTCAGATACTGTGCTTGTGTGCTACGTGTGTCCGCGCTACGCTCACACACTGTGCTTGTGTGCTACGTGTGTCCGGGCTACGCACACACACTGTGCTTGTGTGCTACGTGTGTCCAGGCTTCGCTCAGACACTGTGCTTGTGTGCTACGTGTGTCCGGGCTACGCTCAGACACTGTGCTTGTGTGCTACGTGTGTCCGGGCTTCGCTCAGACACTGTGCTTGTGTGCTACGTGTGTCCGGGCTACGCTCAGACACTGTGCTTGTGTGCTACGTGTGTCCGGGCTACGCTCAGACACTGTGCTTGTGTGCTACGTGTGTCCGGGCTTCGCTCAGACACTGTGCTTGTGTGCTACGTGTGTCCGTGCTACGCACACACACTGTGCTTGTGTGCTACGTGTGCCCGGGCTACGCTCAGACACTGTGCTTGTGTGCTACGTGTGTCCGGGCTACGCACACACACTGTGCTTGTGTGCTACGTGTGCCCGGGCTATGCACACACACTGTGCTTGTGTGCTACGTGTGTCCGGGCTATGCACACACACTGTGCTTGTGTGCTACGTGTGTCCTGGCTACGCTCAGACACTGTGCTTGTGTGCTACGTGTGCCCGGGCTACGCTCAGACACTGTGCTTGTGTGCTACGTGTGCCCGGGCTACGCTCAGACACTGTGCTTGTGTGCTACGTGTGCCCGGGCTATGCACACACACTGTGCTTGTGTGCTACGTGTGCCCGGGCTACGCTCAGACACTGTGCTTGTGTGCTACGTGTGTCCGGGCTACGCTCAGACACTGTGCTTGTGTGCTACTGTGCCCGGGCTACGCACACACACTGTGCTTGTGTGCTACGTGTGTCCGGGCTACGCACACACACTGTTCTTGTGTGCTACGTGTGTCCTGGCTACGCTCAGACACTGTGCTTGTGTGCTACGTGTGCCCGGGCTACGCTCAGACACTGTGCTTGTGTGCTACGTGTGTCCGTGCTACGCACACACACTGTGCTTATGTGCTACGTGTGCCCGGGCTTCGCTCAGACACTGTGCTTGTGTGCTACGTGTGTCCGTGCTACGCACACACACTGTGCTTATGTGCTACGTGTGCCCGGGCTTCGCTCAGACACTGTGCTTGTGTGCTACGTGTGTCCGGGCTAAGCTCAGACACTGTGCTTGTGTGCTACGTGTGTCCGGGCTACGCTCAGACACTGTGCTTGTGTGCTACGTATGTCCAGGCTACGCTCAGACACTGTGCTTGTGTGCTACGTGTGTCCGGGCTACGCTCAGACACTGTGCTTGTGTGCTACGTGTGCCCTGGCTTCGCTCAGACACTGTGCTTGTGTGCTACGTGTGTCCGGGCTACGCACACACACTGTGCTTGTGTGCTACGTGTGTCCGGGCTAAGCTCAGACACTGTGCTTGTGTGCTACGTGTCTCCGGGCTACGCTCAGACACTGTGCTTGTGTGCTACGTGTGTCCGGGCTAAGCTCAGACACTGTGCTTGTGTGCTATGTGTGTCCGGGCTAAGCTCAGACACTGTGCTTGTGTGCTACGTGTGTCCGGGCTAAGCTCAGACACTGTGCTTGTGTGCTACGTGTGTCCGGGCTACGCACACACACTGTGCTTGTGTGCTACGTGTGCCCGGGCTACGCACAGACACTGTGCTTGTGTGCTACGTGTGTCCGAGCTAAGCTCAGACACTGTGCTTGTGTGCTACGTGTGTCTGGGCTACGCACACACACTGTGCTTGTGTGCTACGTGTGTCCGGGCTACGCTCAGACACTGTGCTTGTGTGCTACGTGTGTCCGGGCTACGCACACACACTGTGCTTGTGTGCTACTTGTGTCCGGGCTACGCTCAGACACTGTGCTTGTGTGCTACTTGTGTCCGGGCTACGCTCAGACACTGTGCTTGTGTGCTACGTGTGTCCGGGCTACGCTCAGACACTGTGCTTGTGTGCTACGTGTGTCCGGGCTTCGCTCAGACACTGTGCTTGTGTGCTACGTGTGTCCGCGCTACGCACACACACTGTGCTTGTGTGCTACGTGTGCCCGGGCTACGCACACACACTGTGCTTGTGTGCTACGTGTGTCCGGGCTACGCACACACACTGTGCTTGTGTGCTACTTGTGTCCGGGCTACGCTCAGACACTGTGCGTGTGTGCTACGTGTGTCCGGGCTACGCACACACACTGTGCTTGTGTGCTACGTGTGTCCGGGCTACGCTCAGACACTGTGCTTGTGTGCTACGTGTGTCCGGGCTTCGCTCAGACACTGTGCTTGTGTGCTACGTGTGTCCGGGCTACGCTCAGACACTGTGCTTGTGTGCTACGTGTGTCCGGGCTTCGCTCAGACACTGTGCTTGTGTGCTACGTGTGTCCGCGCTACGCACAGACACTGTGCTTGTGTGCTACGTGTGCCCGGGCTACGCACACACACTGTGCTTGTGTGCTACGTGTGTCCGGGCTACGCTCAGACACTGTGCTTGTGTGCTACGTGTGTCCGGGCTACGCACACACACTGTGCTTGTGTGCTACGTGTGTCCGGGCTTCGCTCAGACACTGTGCTTGTGTGCTATGTGTGTCCGGGCTACGCTCAGACACTGTGCTTGTGTGCTATGTGTGTCCGTGCTACGCACACACACTGTGCTTGTGTGCTACATGTGTCCGGGCTACGCACACACACTGTGCTTGTGTGTACGGGCTACGCACACACACTGTGCTTGTGTGCTACGTGTGTCCGGGCTACGCACACACACTGTGCTTGTGTGCTACGTGTGTCCGGGCTTCGCTCAGACACTGTGCTTGTGTGCTACGTATGTCCGGGCTACGCTCAGACACTGTGCTTGTGTGCTACGTGTGCCCGGGCTACGCTCAGACACTGTGCTTGTGTGCTACGTGTGTCCGGGCTACGCACACACACTGTGCTTGTGTGCTACGTGTGACCGGGCTACGCTCAGACACTGTGCTTGTGTGCTACGTGTGACCGGGCTACGCTCAGACACATTAAAGCCTTAGTCCAATATCACAACATGTATTTATAATAAAAATGATTTTGCTGCGATGTGTCAGGGCATGTTTAATGTTTCATAGATTACACCAGGACGGCCAACTCCAGTCCTCAAGGGCCACCAACAGGTCAGGTTTTCAGGATATCCCAGCCTCAGCACAAGTGGCTCATTTGTTGACTGACCACTGATTGAGGCACCTGTGCTGAAGCAGAGATATCATTAAAACCTGACCTGTTGTTGCCCTTGAGGACTGGAGTTTAGAAATGGCGTCCCTATTCTTTTCCGATGTAGCGTCAGTTCCACTGTGCGTGTGATTTGTACAGCTCTGAAAAGCTCTGCCAATCCCACACAATAATATCCATCACGTGCTGTAATCTGTAGCACCTCCTAACCCCTTAACCCCACCTGTGAGTGTTTAGCGGTCCTGTTTCACCCTTGGTTTTCCGGAGCGACACATTGAAACTTTAGCTCCTTCGCAGATAAGAGGGCCTCCATCATATTGCTCCAGACACGGGGCAATCCACCTCCCAAACCCCCCACCATTACTAACGTTACTCTGTCTGGTTCTCTTGATTGTTCTGCTGCATTCCCTTTCTCTTTACATGTCTCGTGTGGCTGCGTGGCCTGCTCGCTCATTGCTAGGGTAGAGTGCAGACGTCTGTATTGCTCACAGGATAAGGGGAAGGGTTGCTGCAGCTTGTCATGGACCCATGTGATGGTTCTTCAGTGGGATGGTTGGAGTACTCATGCTGTTGAGACCTCACAAGTCTCTTCCGATGCACGGTACATATGATTAAATCAGTTGAGAGATCTAGAACCCGTTTGTACATCTATGACTCATTCTCACGTGGGTTAGTTGCAGTATCAGAGGCATAACCTGGTTCTGTCCACCCCTCAGTGACCCGGCATAACCACCTCAAAGACTTCATGCTGGTCGTGTCCATCGTCATCGGGGTGGGAGGCTGCTGGTTTGCCTACATCCAGAACCGCTACTCCAAGGAGCACATGAAGAAGATGATGAAAGACCTGGAGGGCCTGCACCGCGCCGAGATGAGTCTGCACGACCTGCAGGAGAGGTGGGTACCTACCTGTCCCGTTCCCAATCACATAGAGACCTGCAGGAGAGGTGGGTACCTACCTGTCTCATACATTCCCAATCACACAGAGACCTGCAGGAGAGGTGGGTACCTACCTGTCCCATACATTCCCAATCACACAGAGACCTGCAGGAGAGGTGGGTACCTACCTGTCCCATTCCCAATCACATAGAGACCTGCAGGAGAGGTGGGTACCTACCTGTCCCATACATTCCCAATCACACAGTGACCTGCAGGAGAGGTGGGTACCTACCTGTCCCATACATTCCCAATCACATAGAGACCTGCAGGAGAGGTGGCTACCTACCTGTCCCATACATTCCCAATCACAGAGACCTGCAGGAGAGGTGGGCTACCTACCTGTCCCATACATTCCCAATCACATAGAGACCTGCAGGAGAGGTGGCTACCTACCTGTCTCATACATTCCCAATCACATAGAGACCTGCAGGAGAGGTGGGTACCTACCTGTCCCATACATTCCCAATCCCATAGAGACCTGCAGGAGAGGTGGCTACCTACCTGTCCCATACATTCCCAATCACACAGAGACCTGCAGGAGAGGTGGCTACCTACCTGTCCCATACATTCCCAATCACATAGAGACCTGCAGGAGAGGTGGCTACCTACCTGTCTCATACATTCCCAATCACATAGAGACCTGCAGGAGAGGTGGGTACCTACCTGTCCCATACATTCCCAATCCCATAGAGACCTGCAGGAGAGGTGGGTACCTACCTGTCACATACATTCCCAATCACATAGAGACCTGCAGGAGATGTGGCTACCTACCTGTCCCATACATTCCCAATCACATAGAGACCTGCAGGAGAGGTGGGCTACCTACCTGTCCCATACATTCCCAATCCCATAGAGACCTGCAGGAGAGGTGGGTACCTACCTGTCCCATACATTCCCAATCCCATAGAGACCTGCAGGAGAGGTGGGTACCTACCTGTCCCATACATTCCCAATCACATAGAGACCTGCAGGAGAGGTGGCTACCTACCTGTCCCATACATTCCCAATCACAGAGACCTGCAGGAGAGGTGGGCTACCTACCTGTCCCATACATTCCCAATCACATAGAGACCTGCAGGAGATGTGGGTACCTACCTGTCCCATACATTCCCAATCACACAGAGACCTGCAGGAGAGGTGGCTACCTACCTGTCCCATACATTCCCAATCACACAGAGACCTGCAGGAGAGGTGGCTACCTACCTGTCCCATACATTCCCAATCACACAGAGACCTGCAGGAGAGGTGGCTACCTACCTGTCACATACATTCCCAATCACACAGAGACCTGCAGGAGAGGTGGCTACCTACATGTCCCATTCCCAATCACAGAGACCTGCAGGAGTGGTGGGTACCTACCTGTCCAGTTCCCAATCACATAGAGACCTGCAGGAGAGGTGGGTACCTACCTGTCCCATACATTCCCAATCACATAGAGACCTGCAGGAGAGGTGGCTACCTACCTGTCCCATACATTCCCAATCACACAGAGACCTGCAGGAGAGGTGGGTACCTACCGGTCCCATTCCCAATCACATTGAGACCTGCAGGAGAGGTGGCTACCTACCTGTCCCATACATTCCCAATCACATAGAGACCTGCAGGAGAGGTGGCTACCTACCTGTCCCATACATTCCCAATCACATAGAGACCTGCAGGAGAGGTGGCTACCTACCTGTCCCATACATTCCCAATCACACAGTGACCTGCAGGAGAGGTGGGTACCTACCTGTCCCATACATTCCCAATCACACAGAGACCTGCAGGAGAGGTGGGTACCTACCTGTCCCATTCCCAATCACACAGTGACCTGCAGGAGAGGTGGGTACCTACCTGTCACATTCCCAATCACACAGAGACCTGCTGGATGGGTGGGTACCTACCTGTCCCATTCCCAATCACACAGAGGGACCTGAGGAGAGGTGGGTACCTACCTGTCCCATACATTCCCAATCACACAGAGACCTGCAGGAGAGGTCGGTACCCCTCAGTTACTCAGCGCATTTAACCCGATGAGTGCCAGTGGGACCAGCACATTACATAGGATATACAGGAAGGTTTGTGTGTTACCCAGTAAATGCCACCGTCGTTGCCAAACCAAGTTGAAAACAAAGTGCTTTATACGTTGCCACTCCTGCTTTGTGAAAGTGTGTAACTTTGCTGTGTGTGCGAGGAGGTGACGTGAGCGCCACACCCAGGCTAGTTCCTGCTGAGATCTGTGCCCTGCTGCTGGTCTCCTGTTCCTGCCTGTTCTGAGGGTGGGGGTCTCCGCTCGTCCCATCACTGCCACTTCTCATGCGTGTTTCATGTGTTAGACGGGGCCCCCATACATACACATACGCACATACATACACACGCACATACATACACACACACACACACACACACACACACAGACACACACACACACACACACACACATACGCACATACATACACACGCACATACATACACACGCACATACATACATACATACATACACACACACACACACACACACACACACACACACACACACACACACACACACACATACACACACACATACACACACACATACACACACACATACACACACACACACACACACACACATACACACACACACATACACACACACACACACAGACACACACAGACACACACACACACACACACACATACACATACGCACATACATACACACGCACATACATACACATACACACACACACACACACACACATACACACACACACACACACACACACACACACACACACATACACACACACATACACACACATACACACACACATACACACACACACACACACATACACACACACATACACACATACACACACATACAAACACACACACACATACAAACACACACACACACACACACACACACACACACACACACACACACACACACACACACACACACACACACACACACACACACACATACACACACATACACACACACACATACACACACACACATACACACAGATTGTGTTCTTGTCGGATCGCGGTAGCATGTTACATGTAGCAGGGATCCCGCACACACTAACACCCGCTTTCATCTCTCTGGGGGGAAACTTTCTCACATTCATATTTCTACCAGAAACTGGTGCGGGATATGCGCGCGCAGGGATCGGTCCGGCTGCAGGGATATGCGCGCGCAGGGATCGGTCCGGCTGCAGGGATATGCGCGCGCAGGGATCGGTCCGGCTGCAGGGATATGCGCGCGCAGGGATCGGTCCGGCTGCAGGGATATGCGCGCGCAGGGATCGGTCCGGCTGCAGGAATATGCGCGCGCAGGGGTCGGTCCGGCTGCAGGGATATGCGCGCGCAGGGCTCGGTCCGGCTGCAGGGATATGTGCGCACAGGGCTCGGTCCGGCTGCAGGGATATGCGCACGCAGGGATCGGTCCGGCTGCAGGGATATGCGCACGCAGGGCTCGGTCCGGCTGCGGGGATATGCGCACGCAGGGATCGGTCCGGCTGCAGGGATATGCGCGCGCAGGGATCGGTCCGGCTGCGGGGATATGCGCGCGCAGGGATCGGTCCGGCTGCAGGGATATGCGCGCGCAGGGATCGGTCCGGCTGCAGGGATATGCGCGCGCAGGGATCGGTCCGGCTGCAGGGATATGCGCACGCAGGGATTGGTCCGGCTGCAGGGATATGCGCGCAGGGATCGGTCCGGCTGCAGGGATTTGCGCGCGCAGGGATCGGTCCGACTGCAGGGATATGCGCGCGCAGGGATCGGTCCGACTGCAGGGATATGCGTGCGCAGGGATCGGTCCGGCTGCGGGTATATGCGCACGCAGGGATCGGTCCGGCTGCAGGTATATGCGCGCGCAGGGATCGGTCCGGCTGCAGGGATATGCGCGCGCAGGGATCGGTCGGCTGCAGGGATATGCGCGCGCAGGGTTTGGTCCGGCTGCGGGGATATGCGCGCGCAGGGATCGGTCCGGCTGTAGGGATATGCACGCGCAGGGGTCGGTCCGGCTGCAGGGATATGCACGCGCAGGGATCGGTCCGGCTGCGGGTATATGCGCACGCAGGGATCGGTCCGGCTGCAGGGATATGCGCGCGCAGGGATCGGTCCGGCTGCAGGGATATGCGCGCGCAGGGATCGGTCCGGCTGCAGGGATATGCGCACGCAGGGATCGGTCCGGCTGCAGGGATATGCGCGCGCAGGGATCGGTCCGGCTGCAGGGATATGCGCGCGCAGGGATCGGTCCGGCTGCAGGGATATGCGCGCGCAGGGATCGGTCCGGCTGCAGGAATATGCGCGCGCAGGGGTCGGTCCGGCTGCAGGGATATGCGCGCGCAGGGCTCGGTCCGGCTGCAGGGATATGTGCGCACAGGGCTCGGTCCGGCTGCAGGGATATGCGCGCGCAGGGATCGGTCCGGCTGCGGGGATATGCGCACGCAGGGATCGGTCCGGCTGCAGGGATATGCGCACGCAGGGCTCGGTCCGGCTGCGGGGATATGCGCACGCAGGGATCGGTCCGGCTGCAGGGATATGCGCACGCAGGGCTCGGTCCGGCTGCAGGGATGTGCGCGCGCAGGGATCGGTCCGGCTGCAGGGATATGCGCGCGCAGGGATCGGTCCGGCTGCGGGGATATGCGCGCGCAGGGATCGGTCCGGCTGCAGGGATATGCGCGCGCAGGGATCGGTCCGGCTGCAGGGATATGCGCGCGCAGGGATCGGTCCGGCTGCAGGGATATGCGCGCGCAGGGATCGGTCCGGCTGCAGGGATTTGCGCGCGCAGGGATCGGTCCGACTGCAGGGATATGCGCGCGCAGGGATCGGTCTGACTGCAGGGATATGCGCGCGCAGGGATCGGTCCGGCTGCGGGTATATGCGCACGCAGGGATCGGTCCGGCTGCAGGTATATGCGCGCGCAGGGATCGGTCCGGCTGCAGGGATATGCGCGCGCAGGGATCGGTCGGCTGCAGGGATATGCACGCGCAGGGGTCGGTCCGGCTGCAGGGATATGCACGCGCAGGGATCGGTCCGGCTGCGGGTATATGCGCACGCAGGGATCGGTCCGGCTGCAGGGATATGCGCGCGCAGGGATCGGTCCGGCTGCAGGGATATGCGCGCGCAGGGATCGGTCCGGCTGCGGGGATATGCGCGCGCAGGGATCGGTCCGGCTGCAGGGATATGCGCACGCAGGGATCGGTCCGGCTGCAGGGATATGCGCGTGCAGGGATCGGTCCGGTTGCAGGGATATACACGCACAGGGATTGGTCCGGCTGCAGGGATATGCGCGCGCAGGGATCGGTCCGACTGCAGGGATATGCGTGCGCAGGGATCGGTCCGGCTGCGGGTATATGCGCACGCAGGGATCGGTCCGGCTGCAGGTATATGCGCGCGCAGGGATCGGTCCGGCTGCAGGGATATGCGCGCGCAGGGATCGGTCGGCTGCAGGGATATGCGCGCGCAGGGATCGGTCCGGCTGCAGGGATATGCGCGCGCAGGTGTTGGTCCGACTGCAGGGATATGCGTGCGCAGGGATCGGTCCGGCTGCGGGTATATGCGCACGCAGGGATCGGTCCGGCTGCAGGTATATGCGCGCGCAGGGATCGGTCCGGCTGCAGGGATATGCGCGCGCAGGGATCGGTCGGCTGCAGGGATATGCGCGCGCAGGGATCGGTCCGGCTGCAGGGATATGCGCGCGCAGGTGTTGGTCCGGCTGCAGGGATATGCGCGCGCAGGGTTTGGTCCGGCTGCGGGGATATGCGCGCGCAGGGATCGGTCCGGCTGTAGGGATATGCACGCGCAGGGGTCGGTCCGGCTGCAGGGATATGCACGCGCAGGGATCGGTCCGGCTGCGGGTATATGCGCACGCAGGGATCGGTCCGGCTGCAGGGATATGCGCGCGCAGGGATCGGTCCGGCTGCAGGGATATGCGCGCGCAGGGATCGGTCCGGCTGCAGGGATATGCGCACGCAGGGATCGGTCCGGCTGCAGGGATATGCGCGTGCAGGGATCGGTCCGGTTGCAGGGATATGCACGCACAGGGATCGGTCCGGCTGCGGGTATATGCGCACGCAGGGATCGGTCCGGCTGCAGGGATATGCGCGCGCAGGGATCGGTCCGGCTGCAGGGATATGCGCGCGCAGGGGTCGGTCCGACTGCAGGGATATGCGCGCGCAGGGATCGGTCCGACTGCAGGGATATGTGTGCACTTTGTTCATATATACAGCTATATACACGCTCCCACTTTGTTCATATATACAGCTATATACACGCTCCCACTTTGTTCATATATACAGCTATATACACGCTCCCACTTTGTTCATATATACAGCTATATACACGCTCCCACTTTGTTCATATATACAGCTATATACACGCTCCCACTTTGTTCATATATACAGCTATATACACGCTCCCACTTTGTTCATATATACAGCTATATACACGCTCCCACTTTGTTCATATATACAGCTATATACACGCTCCCACTTTGTTCATATATACAGCTATATACACGCTCCCACTTTGTTCATATATACAGCTATATACACGCTCCCACTTTGTTCATATATACAGCTATATACACGCTCCCACTTTGTTCATATATACAGCTATATACACGCTCCCACTTTGTTCATATATTCAGCTATATACATAATCAACAGTTTGGTACATTCTGAGAAAAAAAGAACGCACTGGTGAGCTCTGCAACACAAAAATGCTTGGAGGTCCCCGGAAGACAACAGTGGTGGATGATCGTAGGATCCTTTCCATGGTAAAGAAAAACCCCTTCACAACATCCAGCCAAGTGAAGACATCACGAGAGCAAATACAGAGGGTTCACCACAAGGTGCAAACCATTCATAAGCCTCAAGGATAGAAATGCCAGATTAGAGTTTTCCAAACAATATCTTTAAAAAGCCAGCCCAGTTCTGGAACAGCATTCTTTGGACAGATGAAACTAAGATCAACCTGTACCAGAATGATGGGAAGAAAAAAGTATGGAGAAGGCTTGAAACGGCTCATGATCCGAAGCATACCACATCATCTGTAAAACACAGTGGAGGCAGTATGATGGCATGGGCATGCATGGCTTACAATGGCACTGGGTCACTAGTGTTTATTGATGATGTGACAGAAGACAGAAGCAGCCGGATGAATTCTGAAGTGTATAGGGATATATTGTCTGCTCAGATTCAGCCAAATTCAGCAAAGTTGATTGGACGGCGCTTCACTTTACAGATGGACAATGACCCAAAACATACTACGAAAGCAACCCAGGAGTTTTTTAAGGCCAAGAAGTGGAATTTTCTGCAATGGCCGTGTCAATCACCTGATCTCAACCCGATCGAGCATGCATTTCATTTGCTGAAGACAAAACTTAAGGCAGAAAGACCCACTAACAAACAACAACTGAAGACAGCAGCAGCAAAGGCCTGGCAAAGCATCACAAAGGCGGAAACCCAGCATTTGGTGATGTCCATGCGTTCCAGACTTCAAGCAGTCATTGCCTGCAAAGGATTCTCGACCATGTAGTAAAAATGAACATTTTGTTTGATTGTGTTCATTTGTCCAATTACATTTGAGCCCCTGAAATAAGGGGACTGTATGAAAATGGTTGCAATTCCTAAACGTTTCATATGATATTTTTGTTCAACCCCTTGAATTAAAGCTGAAAGTCTGCACTTCTGTTGCATCTCGGTTGTTTCATTTCACATCCATTGTGGTGACGTACAGAGCCAAAATTATGAGAATTGTATCAGTGTCCAATTATTTACGGACCTAACTGTATACAGCTATATACACACGCGCACACTTTGTTCATATATACTTCTATTTACACCCGCGCACACTTTGTTCATATATACAGCTATATACAGCTATATACACGCGCGCACACTTTGTTCATATATACAGCTATATACACACGCTCACACTTTGTTCATAGTTACAGCTATATACACGCGTGCACACTTTGTTCATATATACAGCTATATACTGTACATGCGCTGACACTTTGTTCATATATACAGTTGTGTGAAAAAGAAAGTACACCCTCTTTGAATTCCATGGTTTACATATCAGGACATAATAACAATCATCTGTTCCTTAGCAGGTCTAAAAATTAGGTAAATACAACCTCAGATGAACAACAACACATGACATATTACACTGTGTCATGACGTATTTAACAAAAATAAAGCCAAACTGGAGAAGCCATGTGTGAAAAACTAAGTACACCTTAGGATTCAATAGCTTGTAGAACCACCTTTAGCAGCAATAACTTGAAGTAATCGTTTTCTGTATGACTTTATCAGTCTCTCACGTCGTTGTGGAGGAATTTTGGCCCACTCTTCTTTACAACGTTGCTTCAGTTCATTGAGGTTTGCAGGCATTTGCTTATGCACAGCTCTCTTAAGGTCCTGCCACAGCATTTCAATAGGGTTGAGGTCTGGACTTTGACTGGGCCATTGCAACAACTTGATTCTTTTCTTTTTCAGCCATTCTGTTGTAGATTTGCTGGTGTGCTTGGGATCATTGTCCTGTTGCATGACCCAATTTCGGCCAAGCTTTAGCTGTCGGACAGATGGCCTCACATTTGACTCTAGAATACTTTGGTATACAAAGGAGTTCATAGTCAACTCAATGACTGCAAGGTTCCCAGGTCCTGTGGCTGCAAAACAAGCCCAAATCATCACCCCTCCACCACCGTGCTTGACAGTTGGTACGAGGTGTTTGTGTTGATATGCTGTGTTTGGTTTTCGGCAAACGTGGCGCTGTGCATTATGGCCAAACATCTCCATTTTGGTCTCGTCTGTCCAAAGGACATTGTTTCTTGTGGTTTGTTCAGATGCAACTTTGCAAACCTAAGCCGTGCTGCCATCTTCTTTTTAGAGAGAAGAGGCTTTCTCCTGGTAACCCTTCCAAACAAACCATACTTGTGTAGTCTTTTTCTAATTGTACTGTCATGAACTTTAACATTTAACATGCTAACTGAGGCCTGTAGAGTCTGAGATGTAACTCTTGGTTTTTTTGCAATTTCTCTGAGCATTGCACGGTCTGACCTTGGGGTGAATTTGCTGGGACGTCCAGTCCTGGGAAGATTGGCAACTGTCTTGAATGTTTTCCACTTTTGAATAATCTTTCTCACTGTAGAATGATGGACTTTAAATAGTTTGGAAATGGCCTTATAACCCTTCCCAGATTGATGGGCAGCAACAATTGCTTCTCTAAGATCATTGCTGATGTCTTTCCTCCTTTGCATTGTGTTAATACACACCTGAATGCTCCAGACCAGCAAACTGCTAAAACTTCGGCTTTTATAGAGGTGGTCACACTTGCTGATCAATTAATCAAGGGCATTTGATTAGCAGCACCTGTCTGCTACTTAGCATCTTAATTCCTATGGAAGCAGTAAGGGTGTACTTAGTTTTTCACACATGGCGTGTCCAGTTTGGCTTTATTTTTGTTAAATACGTCATGACACGGTGTAATATGTCATGTGTTGTTGTTCATCTGAGGTTGTATTTACCTAATTTTTAGACCTGCTAAGGAACAGATAATTGTTATTATGTCCTGATATGTAAATTCATAGAATTCAAAGAGGGTGTACTTTCTTTTTTTCACACAACTGTACAGCTATATACACACACGCACACTTGGTTTATATATACAGCTATATATAAACGCTCACACTTTGTTCATATATACAGCTATATACACACACGTGTTCATAAATACATACACACACACTTTGTTCATATATACAGCTATATACACGCTCACACTTTGTTCATATACACACACGCACACTTTGTTCATATATACAGCTATATACACACACGCACACTTTGTTCATATATACAGCTATATACACATACTCACACTTTGTTCATATACACAAGTGTGTTCATATATACAGCTATATACACACGTGTGTTCATATATACAGCTATATACACACGTGTGTTCATATATACAGCTATATACGCACGTGTGTTCATATATACAGCTATATACACACTTGTGTTCATATATACAGCTATATACGCACGTGTGTTCATATATACAGCTATATACGCACGTGTGTTCATATATACAGCTATATACACACACGTGTGTTCATATATACAGCTATATACACGCTCACACTTTGGATGGGCTGGCCAAAGAGCGGTTTCTCTCTGCTCCTCTCCTGCTGCTATTAATAAGCACATGTCCATGCTTTGCTGCGTCTGTTCCCAGACACCTTTCCTCCACAGGGACAGGGCTGTTTTGCCTAAACGGTATCCGTAGGAAGTCGTGACCGGGCCAGCCTCACGCCCCTGTGTGCGAGTGCTAATTCGTGGTCATGAGAGGACACAACTTATTGTTACAGACAGGTGTGTGTGGCCAGCGTGACTTAGATCTTACACAGAAAAGATGTCCCCCGGCGCGGTGACGCGAGCACAGGTGTTGCGCATAAATTGGGTGAATACAAGAGATGACGACAATGTATTAATAAAGGCTGTTAGCCTAAGAGAGAGATCCTGGCACAGTAATGCATGTATTACACCAGGCCGGGTTGGAAGAATACGCCACTTGCTGGGAAGCGATCCACAAACGCGGTTTTATTCCGTGCTGGTGTAAGTGCAGGGCCCTCGGAACCAGCCTGGTGTAATAAATACATTACTGCGCCATGATATCGCTCTCTCGTACATATCCTGAATACGCGGAGATTTAGCCGCATCTACCTGATTAACCTCTGAATGTCCAGGTGGGAATGGACTCATAGAACACAAAGAGCATTTAATCTGTACGTGTGCGGATCTAACTGAAAGTGCTTTAACCGGCTAACAGCCTTTATTAATACATTGTCGCCATCTTCTGTATTCACCCAATTTATGCGCAACACCTGTGCTCGCGTCACCGCGCCGGGGGACATCTTTTCCCTGCTCACATTTGGAGGGGCGTGGAACCCTCTCCTGTGCGCGCGTCACCGCGCCGGGGGACATCTTTTCCTTGCTCACATTTGGAGGGGCGTGGAACCCTCTCCTGTGCTCGCGTCACCGCGCCGGGGGACATCTTTTCCTTGCTCACATTTGGAGGGGCGTGGAACCCTCTCCTGGACGCGCGTCACCGCGCCGGGGGACATCTTTTCCTGCTCACATTTGGAGGGGCGTGGAACTCTCTCCTGGACTCGCGTCACCGCGCCGGGGGACATCTTTTCCTGCTCACATTTGGAGGGGCGTGGAACCCTCTCCTGGACTCACGTCACCGCGCCGAGGGACACCTTTTCCTGCTCACATTTGGAGGGGCGTGGAACTCTCTCCTGGACTCACGTCACCGCGCCGGGGGACACCTTTTCCTTGCTCACATTTGGAGGGGCGTGGAACCCTCTCCTGTGCTCACGTCACCGCGCCGGGGGACACCTTTTCCTTGCTCACATTTGGAGGGGCGTGGAACCCTCTCTTGTGCTCGCGTCACCGCGCCGGGGGACATCTTTTCCCTGCTCACATTTGGAGGGGCGTGGAACCCTCTCCTGGACGCGCGTCACCGCGCCGGGGGACATCTTTTCCCTGCTCACATTTGGAGGGGCGTGGAACCCTCTCCTGTGCTCGCGTCACCGCGCCGGGGGACATCTTTTCCTGCTCACATTTGGAGGGGCGTGGAACTCTCTCCTGTGCTCGCGTCACCGCGCCGGGGGACATCTTTTCCTGCTCACATTTGGAGGGGCGTGGAACTCTCTCCTGTGCTCGCGTCACCGCGCCGGGGGACATCTTTTCCTTGCTCACATTTTGAGGGGCGTGGAATCCTCTCCTGTGCTCGCGTCACCGCGCCGGGGGACATCTTTTCCTGCTCACATTTGGAGGGGCGTGGAACTCTCTCCTTTGCTCGCGTCACCGCGCCGGGGGACATCTTTTCCTGCTCACATTTGGAGGGGCGTGGAACCCTCTCCTGTGCTCGCGTCACCGCGCCGGGGGACACCTTTTCCTTGCTCACATTTGGAGGGGCGTGGAACCCTCTCCTGTGCTCGCGTCACCGCGCCGGGGGACACCTTTTCCTGCTCACATTTGGAGGGGCGTGGAACCCTCTCCTGGACTCTGGCAGCAGGACTTGAGTTGACCATTTTGGACTCTTTACCTTCCCACGTCTGCACGTGTTTGCGTGTGAACACTGTGTGGTATGTTTAATGTAATATTATTAGGTTAGTGATTAGCGCTACTCTCTCTTTGCCTTGGATCTTAGCCAGAGATAATCTGGTTAAATGAACATGGTGCTGAGAACGCGCAGAACTGGTATAACTAATCCTGTTGGTTCATTAAGAACATGGCGGCCAAATAATATGTACGCTGCAGAGTTAGCGCAGGAGAGCATCACAGGCGCAGAACCTCAACTTGTTATCTGTAAAAAGTGGGGAAATTACACACAACAAAAATCTTAAAGGTGCCGTTCCACTTACCAGCACCTACTGAATGTGTAAAAGCTCTCACCCATCCAGCGCTTTCTCTACCGTCGTAAGTGCTTCACAACCTAACCCCAGTCATCGGTAGAGCCAAGAAGCACCGTCTGTCACCAGGAATGCCAGCACTCCGGCCTGCGCTAACCAATCTCCGGGCTGCGCTAACCAATCTCCGGGCTGCGCTAACCAATCTCCGGGCTCCGCTAACCAATCTCCGGGCTCCGCTAACCAATCTCCGGCCTGCGCTAACCAATCTCCGAGCTGCGCTAACCAATCTCCGGGCTGCGCTAACCAATCTCCGGGCTGCGCTAACCAATCTCCGGGCTGCGCTAACCAATCTCCGGGCTGCGCTAACCAATCTCCGGGCTGCGCTAACCAATCTCCGGGCTGCGCTAACCAATCTCCGGGCTGCGCTAACCAATCTCCGGGCTGCGCTAACCAATCTCCGGGCTGCGCTAACCAATCTCCGGGCTGCGCTAACCAATCTCCGGGCTGCGCTAACCAATCTCCGGGCTGCGCTAACCAATCTCCGGGCTGCGCTAACCAATCTCCGGGCTGCGCTAACCAATCTCCGGGCTCCGCTAACCAATCTCCGGGCTCCGCTAACCAATCTCCGAGCTGCGCTAACCAATCTCCGAGCTGCGCTAACCAATCTCCGGGCTGCGCTAACCAATCTCCGGGCTGCGCTAACCAATCTCCGGGCTGCGCTAACCAATCTCCGGGCTGCGCTAACCAATCTCCGGGCTGCGCTAACCAATCTCCGGGCTGCGCTAACCAATCTCCGGGCTGCGCTAACCAATCTCCGGGCTGCGCTAACCAATCTCCGGGCTGCGCTAACCAATCTCCGGGCTGCGCTAACCAATCTCCGGGCTGCGCTAACCAATCTCCGGGCTGCGCTAACCAATCTCCGGGCTGCGCTAACCAATCTCCGGGCTGCGCTAACCAATCTCCGGGCTGCGCTAACCAATCTCCGGGCTGCGCTAACCAATCTCCGGGCTGCGCTAACCAATCTCCGGGCTGCGCTAACCAATCTCCGGGCTGCGCTAACCAATCTCCGGGCTGCGCTAACCAATCTCCGGGCTGCGCTAACCAATCTCCGGGCTGCGCTAACCAATCTCCGGCCTGCGCTAACCAATCTCCGGGCTGCGCTAACCAATCTCCGGGCTGCGCTAACCAATCTCCGGGCTGCGCTAACCAATCTCCGGGCTGCGCTAACCAATCTCCGGGCTGCGCTAACCAATCTCCGAGCTGCAGGTTTACATTTTAAATCTCCAGGCGAGGTGCGCAAACGGGGGGCGGCGGGAGAAGAGGACAGAGGACCGCCAGAGTGGTGCAGGGCGGCTGTCGGAGGAGTTAGACGGCGGTAACAAAGCAGGGAGGCAGACGACGGTCGGGGAGGAGCGCGCCCCAGCGGTCTGACCCGAGGACGGCCGGGGAGGAGCGCGCCCCAGCGGTCTGACCCGAGGACGGCCGGGGAGGAGCACGCCCCAGCGGTCTGACCCGAGGACGGTCGGGAGGAGCGCGCCCCAGCGGTCTGACCCGAGGACGGCCGGGGAGGAGCGCGCCCCAGCAGTCTGACCCGAGGACGGCCGGGGAGGAGCGCGCCCCAGCAGTCTGACCCGAGGACGGCCGGGGAGGAGCGCGCCCCAGCGGTCTGACCCGAGGACGGCCGGGGAGGAGCGCGCCCCAGCGGTCTGACCCGAGGACGGCCGGGGAGGAGCGCGCCCCAGCGGTCTGACCCGAGGACGGCCGGGGAGGAGCGCGCCCCAGCAGTCTGACCCGAGGACGGTGGGGGAGGAGCGCGCCCCAGCGGTCTGACCCGAGGACGGCCGGGGAGGAGCGCGCCCCAGCGGTCTGACCCGAGGACGGCCGGGGAGGAGCGCGCCCCAGCGGTCTGACCCGAGGACGGCCGGGGAGGAGCGCGCCCCAGCAGTCTGACCCGAGGACGGCCGGAGAGGAGCGCGCCCCAGCAGTCTGACCCGAGGGCGGCCGGGGAGGAGCGCCCCAGCGGTCTGACCCGAGGACGGCCGGGGAGGAGCGCGCCCCAGCGGTCTGACCCGAGGACGGCCGGGGAGGAGCGCGCCCCAGCAGTCTGACCCGAGGACGGCCGGAGAGGAGCGCGCCCCAGCGGTCTGACCCGAGGACGGCCGGGGAGGAGCGCGCCCCAGCGGTCTGACCCGAGGACGGCCGGGGAGGAGCGCGCCCCAGCGGTCTGACCCGAGGACGGTCGGGGAGGAGCGCGCCCCAGCGGTCTGACCCGAGGACGGCCGGAGAGGAGCGCGCCCCAGCGGTCTGACCCGAGGACGGCCGGGGAGGAGCGCGCCCCAGCGGTCTGACCCGAGGACGGCCGGGGAGGAGCGCGCCCCAGCGGTCTGACCCGAGGACGGTCGGGGAGGAGCGCGCCCCAGCGTTCTGACCCGAGGACGGCCGGGGAGGATCGCGCCCCAGCGGTCTGACCCGAGGACGGCCGGGGAGGAGCGCGCCCCAGCGGTCTGACCCGAGGACGGTCGGGGAGGAGCGCGCCCCAGCGGTCCGACCCGAGGACGGCCGGGGAGGAGCGCGCCCCAGCGGTCTGACCCGAGGACGGCCGGGGAGGAGCGCGCCCCAGCGGTCTGACCCGAGGACGGCCGGGGAGGAGCGCGCCCCAGCGGTCTGACCCGAGGACGGTCGGGGAGGAGCGCGCCCCAGCGGTCTGACCCGAGGACGGCCGGGGAGGAGCGCGCCCCAGCGGTCTGACCCGAGGACGGCCGGGGAGGAGCGCGCCCCAGCGGTCTGACCCGAGGACGGCCGGGGAGGAGCGCGCCCCAGCGGTCTGACCCGAGGACGGCCGGGGAGGAGCGCGCCCCAGCGGTCTGACCCGAGGACGGCCGGGGAGGAGCGCGCCCCAGCGGTCTGACCCGAGGACGGCCGGGGAGGAGCGCGCCCCAGCGGTCTGACCCGAGGACGGCCGGGGAGGAGCGCGCCCCAGCGGTCTGACCCGAGGACGGCCGGGGAGGAGCGCGCCCCAGCGGTCTGACCCGAGGACGGCCGGGGAGGAGCGCGCCCCAGCGGTCTGACCCGAGGACGGCCGGAGAGGAGCGCGCCCCAGCGGTCTGACCCGAGGACGGCCGGAGAGGAGCGCGCCCCAGCGGTCTGACCCGAGGACGGCCGGAGAGGAGCGCGCCCCAGCGGTCTGACCCGAGGACGGCCGGAGAGGAGCGCGCCCCAGCGGTCTGACCCGAGGACGGCCGGAGAGGAGCGCGCCCCAGCGGTCTGACCCGAGGACGGTCGGGGAGGAGCGCGCCCCAGCGGTCTGACCTGAGGACGGTGGGGGAGGAGCGCGCCCCAGCGGTCTGACCCGAGGACGGCCGGGGAGGAGCGCGCCCCAGCGGTCTGACCCGAGGACGGCCGGGGAGGAGCGCGCCCCAGCGATCTGACCCGAGGACGGCCGGGGAGGAGCGCGCCCCAGCGGTCTGACCCGAGGACGGCCGGGGAGGAGCGCGCCCCAGCGGTCTGACCCGAGGACGGCCGGGGAGGAGCGCGCCCCAGCGGTCTGACCCGAGGACGGCCGGGGAGGAGCGCGCCCCAGCGGTCTGACCCGAGGACGGTCGGGGAGGAGCGCGCCCCAGCGGTCTGACCCGAGGACGGCCGGAGAGGAGCGCGCCCCAGCGGTCCGCCCCAGCGGTCTGACCCGAGGACGGCCGGGGAGGAGCGCGCCCCAGCGGTCTGACCCGAGGACGGCCGGGGAGGAGCGCGCCCCAGCGGTCTGACCCGAGGACGGCCGGGGAGGAGCGCGCCCCAGCGGTCTGACCCGAGGACGGCCGGGGAGGAGCGCGCCCCAGCGGTCTGACCCGAGGACGGCCGGGGAGGAGCGCGCCCCAGCAGTCTGACCCGAGGACGGCCGGGGAGGAGCGCGCCCCAGCAGTCTGACCCGAGGACGGCCGGGGAGGAGCGCGCCCCAGCGGTCTGACCCGAGGACGGCCGGGGAGGAGCGCGCCCCAGCGGTCTGACCCGAGGACGGCCGGGGAGGAGCGCGCCCCAGCGGTCTGACCCGAGGACGGCCGGGGAGGAGCGCACCCCAGCGGTCTGACCCGAGGACGGCCGGGGAGGAGCGCGCCCCAGCGGTCTGACCCGAGGACGGTCGGGGAGGAGCGCGCCCCATCGGTCTGACCCGAGGACGGCCGGGGAGGAGCGCGCCCCAGCGGTCTGACCCGAGGACGGCCGGGGAGGAGCGCGCCCCAGCGGTCTGACCCGAGGACGGTCGGGGAGGAGCGCGCCACAGCGGTCCGACCCGAGGACGGCCGGGGAGGAGCACGCCCCAGCGGTCTGACCCGAGGACGGCCGGGGAGGAGCGCGCCCCAGCGGTCTGACCCGGGAGTCTTCACGGACTTCTCGGGCAGCATCTCCCCCTGAATGCTCTCGTCAAAATGGCTCTGCAGCGTCAAATGGCGCCATGCAGCGTGACAACGGGACGTCCTGTTGCACCGCATTGCCATAACAGCGTGATGTCCCATAGCGCTGTACCATCCCGTCATGGCAACGGGACGCCATTTTGTCAGGCACATGCAGAGGGAGATGTTGCCTGATGATGCCACCGCCGGAGAAGGTAAGACCGTTAAATATATTAATAAATAAAAATAAGGAAGTCCCCGGGTTATTCAGCTGAAGGTGGCAGCCCTGTCTGTCACACATGTCAGGGGGCGAGTGTGGGTAACATCAGAGACTCGCACGTATTGTCATATATATTTTGGAAGTTGGTAAACCCGGTTAGCCAAATACGCAAACAAGTTCTAGTAAATAGTGACAATCAACCCAGCCATGCGGGGCCCCAGCCATGCGGGGCCCAGCCATGCGCAGCCCAGCCATGCGGGGCCCCAGCCATGCGGGGCCCAGCCATGCGCAGCCCAGCCATGCGGGGCCCCAGCCATGCGGGGCCCCAGTCATGCGCAGCCCAGCCATGCGGAGCCCAGCCATGCCCAGCCATGCGGGGCCCAGCCATGCGCAGCCCAGTCATGCGGGGCCCCAGTCATGCGCAGCCCAGCCATGCGGGGCCCCAGCCATGCGGGGCCCCAGTCATGCGCAGCCCAGCCATGCGGTGCCCCAGTCATGCGCAGCCCAGCCATGCGGAGCCCAGCCATGCCCAGCCATGCGGGGCCCCAGTCATGCGCAGCCCAGCCATGCGGAGCCCAGTCATGCGGGGCCCCAGCCATGCAGTGCCCAGCCATGCGGGGCCCCAGCCATGCCCAGCCATGTGGGACCCCAGCCATGTCCAGTCATGCGGGGCCCCAGCCGTGCAGTGCCCAGTCGTGCGGGTCCCCAGCCATGCGGGGCCCCAGCCATGCAGTGCCCAGCCATGCCCAGCCATGCGGGGCCCCAGCCATGCAGTGCCCAGCCATGCCCAGCCATGCGGGGCCCCAGCCATGCAGTGCCCAGTCGTGCGGGTCCCCAGCCATGCGGGGCCCCAGCCATGCCCAGCCATGCCCAGCCATGCAGTGCCCAGCCATGCCCAGCCATGCGGGGCCCCAGCCATGCAGTGCCCAGCCATGCCCAGTCGTGCGGGTCCCCAGCCATGCGGGGCCCCAGCCATGCCCAGTCGTGCGGGTCCCCAGCCATGCGGGGCCCCAGCCATGCCCAGTCGTGCGGGTCCCCAGCCATGCGGGGCCCCAGCCATGCCCAGTCGTGCGGGTCCCCAGCCATGCCCAGTCGTGCGGGGCCCCAGCCATGCCCAGTCGTGCGGGTCCCCAGCCATGCCCAGTCGTGCGGGGCCCCAGCCATGCCCAGTCGTGCGGGTCCCCAGCCATGCCCAGTCGTGCGGGGCCCCAGCCATGCCCAGTCGTGCGGGGCCCCAGCCATGCCCAGTCGTGCGGGTGCCCAGTCGTGCGGGGCCCCAGCCATGCCCAGTCGTGCGGGTGCCCAGTCGTGCGGGGCCCCAGCCATGCCCAGTCGTGCGGGTGCCCAGTCGTGCGGGGCCCCAGCCATGCCCAGTCGTGCGGGGCCCCAGCCATGCCCAGTCGTGCGGGTCCCCAGCCATGCCCAGTCGTGCGGGGCCCCAGCCATGCCCAGTCGTGCGGGGCCCCAGCCATGCCCAGTCGTGCGGGGCCCGAGCCACGCCCAGCCATGCGGGGCCCCAGCCATGCCCAGTCGTGCGGGGCCCCAGCCATGCCCAGTCGTGCGGGGCCCCAGCCATGCCCAGTCCTGCGTTACCCCAGCCATGCCCAGTCCTGCGTTACCCCAGCCATGCCGGGCCCAGCCATGCCCAGTCGTGCGGGGCCCCAGCCATGCCCAGTCGTGTGGGGCCCCAGCCATGCCCAGTCGTGCGGGGCCCCAGCCACGCCCAGTCGTGCGGGGCCCGAGCCACGCCCAGCCATGCGGGGCCCCAGCCACGCCCAGCCATGCGGGGCACAGTAATACAGGGCGCACAGGGACGTGTCTCGGGCAGTTACACAATACGCTTACTTCCAGTCCCTGACGGCAGTGCACTGTGTGATTTCACCTCTGGGCCTTCACAAGACACCCAGTCCGGGCTCTCATGCTGGAGTGCTGTCACAGACACTTCTTGAGAAATGTTAGCTATTCCTTCTAAAGAATCTATTCCAGTACTTACTGTACTAAGCATAAATATACCCTGACCGCAGGGTGTTCCAAACACTGCGTGATACATTGTGCAGGGCTGCCACTGGGAACGTGAGTTATAGCCCCTCACTGCTCATAACACCACAGCGACCTCTTGTGGACAGCAGGGTGAAGGGCAGCTCACTGTATTTGTGTTACTTACTGGGCCGCTGGCATACCCTCCCTGTCGTGTGTGACGGCCATGCTCGTACTTATTCCTGAATCATTCGTTTAGTAAAAATACCGGACTTCATTATCGCGGAGAAGCAATGAAGGTAAATCTCTGTGTGTCACTTACATTGGTTTGCTTTGATAATGGCTATATGAGCGCTGCCCACCAACATTATTGTACATATCCTCATGTTCATGTACAGTATAACATGGTGTTCCAATGATTTCCCTTTCATGGCTTAGTAAGTTATCCCCTTATCTCACACCGGCAGCTCACTCATTAGCTCCTAATTACTGTAACCGTCCAAGTACCCAAGTGAGGGACATGTGATGTTTCTGAGATTAAAGTGATGGGAGTCTGTGTTACACCTTACCTTTTCTTTTTATTGGCCAGCGATACCCCTTTTTAGTTGAGTAATGGGTTTACTTTATGAATACTCCCCATATTCCTGCTTCCAGAGCCAAACACATTGGATAAATCTTTCCATAGTCTGGTCCCAAGTCAGAAGTCCGGCACAATATCATTACTTCTTTAAGTCACTTTGACCACTGTCGGTGGCTTATCACCAGGTCTGTTTTAATGGTGTATTTCTGATCTCCGTGCTTGTCCCTAGATAGGAGATCTCCTTTGTCCCTCTGTGTACTGGCTGTAGGGTGTCTTCCAGCCGATCCGAGCTCCGTTTTGCCTGTACTAGTCCTGATCTCCTATGAATATAGCGTTTATTACCTCCCGTCTGTGGAAATCTCTCTTGTGGAATACTACTTGAGTAGAATGTATTTACAGATGGTGAGTGAGACTCGTGCATACGTGAGAACATACCCCTTTAACATAGAAATATAGGGTGTGTGCCCTCCAGCCTCCGACTCGGGAGCCCCCTAACCCTCCAGCCTCCGACTCGGGAGCCCCCTAACCCACCAGCCTCCGACTCGGGAGCCCTCTAACCCACCAGCCTCCGACTCGGGAGCCCCCTACCCCTCCAGCCTCCGACTCGGGAGCCCCCTAACCCACCAGCCTCCGACTCGGGAGCCCCCTAACCTTCCAGCCTCAGACTCGGGAGCCCCCTAACCTTCCAGCCTCAGACTCGGGAGCCCCCTAACCCTCCAGCCTCCGACTCGGGGGGCCTCCTGCCCTCCAGCCTTGGGAGCCCTCTGGCCTCAGACTCGGGGGGCCTCCTGCCCTCCAGCCTCGGGAGCCTCCTGCCCTCCAGCCTTGGGAGCCCTCTGGCCTCAGACTCGGGGGGCCTCCTGCCGTCCAGCCTCAGGAGCCTCCTGCCCTCCGGCCTCAGACTCTGGGGCCTCCAGCCTCAGACTCGGAAGCCTCCTGCCCTCCGGCCTCAGACTCGGGGGCATCCGGCCTCAGACTTGGGGGGCCTCCTGCCCTCCAGCCTCAGGAGCCACCTACCCTCCAGCCTCAGACTCTGGAGCCTCCGGCCTCAGACTCGGGGGCCTCCTGCCCTCCGGCCTCAGACTCGGGGGGCCTCCAGCCTCAGACTCGGGAGCCTCCTGCCCTCCAGCCTCAGACTCGGGGGCCTCCTGCCCTCCGGCCTCAGACTCAGGGGCCTCCAGCCTCAGACTCAGGAGCCTCCTGCCCTCCGGCCTCAGACTCGGGGGGCCTCCAGCCTCAGACTCGGGAGCCTCCTGCCCTCCAGCCTCAGACTCGGGGGGCCTCCTGCCCTCCGGCCTCAGACTCGGGGGGCCTCTGGCCTCAGACTCGGGGGCCTCCGGCCTCAGACTCGGGGGCCTCCGGCCTCAGACTCGGGGGCCTCCGGCCTCAGACTTGGGGGGCCTCTGGCCTCAGACTCGGGGGGCCTCCGGCCTCAGACTCGGGGGGCCTCCGGCCTCAGACTCGGGGGCCTCCGGCCTCAGACTCGGGGGCCTCCTGCCCTCCGGCCTCAGACTCGGGGGCCTCCGGCCTCAGACTCGGGGGCCTCCTGCCCTCCGGCCTCAGACTCGGGGGCCTCCTGCCCTCCGGCCTCAGACTCGGGGGCCTCCGGCCTCAGACTCGGGGGGCCTCAGACTCGGGGGGCCTCCGGCCTCAGACTCGGGGGCCTCCGGCCTCAGACTCGGGGGCCTCCTGCCCTCCGGCCTCAGACACGAGAAAACAAAACACAAAGCAGCGCACAACGCTCATCGTGAAATAAGAATGAACAATTTATAATTTAAAAGTAATTCAAGGTTCTGTGTACATCAGAAAAAAGTAACTCGTGCATTTAACTGTAACAGGGACAGTTGTTGCCACTCAGACACCGGGATACACGGGAAAGCTGCGACGGATCGCCCAGCTCCGGGATTCTGTAGTCAGCCTGCCGTGCTCTCATCTGCTGCGCTGTGTAGGCAGCGGGTCCTCAGTATCGTCCACGCCGTCAGAGTGAATGAGTCCAGAGCTCCGTTAAGATCAGGGGTAGCTGATGTATGTGCAATCACACAGAACAGCGTCTCCTCTCTCCCTCGCGGCAACACACTGAATGTCGGCGGGCAGTGATGACGTCACCGTATCGGCGTCTGCCAGGGGAATGCCAGAAAGAGCTATCACTTAACCAGAGTACTGATGTAGTACTGGGGGTATATCAGATCAATAGAGGTATAATTCCAACGCGTTTCGTAGCACCATGAAGGCCACTTCTTCAGGGAATAAAGATATTGAGCAAATGCTCACAATAAATACCATCTACAGATCTGCAATTGGCTAATTGGTATTAAAATGGCAACCAATGGCCAGTAAGCAAGCCGCATTAACATCCAGCTGTATGCATGATTAATCTAAAAAACCTTTACATACATAATACAGAATTTATATAAACATATAAAATACAATTTGATATATAAAAAATATATAATATCTAAATCAAACGATTGGCAATGATTCTGCTCCATAAGGATACTAAAAGATATAGAAACAAAGGATTAGTGACATACTTATGCATCCGTAATGATCAGTATGGGGCATGAAAGAGATGAACATATATTCAATAAAGGGACCAAATGTCCACATCTTCATTTAACCCCTTAGGGGAAAGAGACTGTAATTTGTAAATCCAATATGTTTCTTGAACAGAAAGGTCTTTAATTCTATCACCTCCTCTCCTTCCTTTAGGGACAATTTTAATCCCCTTAAATCTTAGTGGAGGGATCCTTACTATGATACCTTAGAAAATGTTTAGATAGACTGTGTTTTTCATACCCATGTTTTATATTTCTAATGTGCGCCTGGATCCGCACTTTAAGACAACGTTTAGTGCGGCCCACATACTGAATATTACAGGCACATTCTATTCAATATACTACATGGGTTGAATTACAATTAATGAAATCCTCAATTTTGAACTCGTCATTTGTTATAGCGGATTTAAATGTGGCGTTATCTTTGTGTAGATGTTTACATACAGAGCAATGACCGCATGAAAAATTCCCAACAGGTTTATTTAACCATAACCTCTCTCTAACGTTATATGGAGGAAAAACATCACTTGGGGCTAATGTATTTTTAAGATTCTTAGCCTTTCTATATGAATTTAGGTGTTTGATGAAATACGATCTCCAAGGACTAAATCATTACATAAAATTGCCCAATGCTTCTTAATAATCTCTTCAAATTTTTTACTTGCTGAGTTAAAGGTAGAAATGAAAGGAATCTCAAGTTGTCCATTGGTGTCTGCTGGTGCTTTTGGCCCCCTAGGTACAATCATGGAGTCCCTATTCATACACCTTACCTTGTCCAAATCTGATAGTAGACTACATTCCGGGTATCCCCCTTTCAATGAATTTACAAAATAGCTGCTGAGCTTGCTCCTCAAAGTCCTCAGCGTTACTGCAATTTCTTTTTATTCTAACAAATTGACCCCTGGGAATATTTGAAATCCACGTTCTCTTGTGGTTGCTATTTGCCATCAGTAGATTATTTGAATCTATTTCTTTGAAAAAGACTTTTGTGGAGACATTCCCACTATCAGTGGCAGTTAATTTCAAATCCAGGAAACCAATGGAACTCACATCAGATTTATGACTAAAAATTAAATTCAAGTCGTTGGCATTTAGATAATTAATGAATTCGTTCATACTGGACTCCTCACCATCCCATACGCAAAGGATGTCATCAATAAAGCGCCGCCAGACAATTACATTATGATGGAATGGATTATTGGTCCATATTGTCTGTCTCTCCCAGTTCCCCATATACAGGTTTGACGTAATAAGCAATCACCCTCCAAAAAAGATCTTACTGCCAATAATCCTTTGTCTCGGGGGATGTGCGTATAGAGCGCCTGCACATCGCAGGTCAGCCATCTATACGTTGACTTCCACTTAAAGTCAACAAAAGTCTGGAGAACTGAGGAGGTGTCTTTTAGGAATGAAGGCAAAGTAGTTACATAACCTTGTAGAAAGAAATCCACATACTGCGACAAATTAGCCGTGAGCGACTGGATCCCCGAAATAATCGGTTGAACCTGTGGATTAATCACTGATTTATGTAACTTTGGCAGGTGGGAGCCTCCTACCCTCCAGCCTCGGGAGCCCCCTGCCCTCCGGCCTCAGACTCGGGAGCCCCCTGCCCTCCGGCCTCAGACTCGGGAGCCTCCTGCCCTCCAGCCTCAGACTCTGGAGCCCTCCGGCCTCAGACTCGGGAGCCTCCTACCCTCCAGCCTCAGGCTCGGGAGCCCTCCGGCCTCAGACTCAGGGGCCTCCTGCCCTCCAGCGTCAGACTCGGGGGCCCCCTGCCCTCCGGCCTCAGACTCAGGGGCCTCCTGCCCTCCAGCGTCAGACTCGGGAGCCTCCTGCCCTCCAGCCTCTGACTCTGGGGCCTCCTGCCCTCCGGCCTCAGACTCGGGAGCCCCCTGCCCTCCGGCCTCAGACTCGGGGGGCTTCCTGCCCTCCAACCTCAGACTCGGGGGGGCCCCCTGCCCCCCAGCCTCAGACTCGGGGGCCCCCTGCCCTCCGGCCTTAGACTCGGGAGCCCCCTGCCCTCCAGCCTCGGGAGCCTCCTGCCCTCCGGCCTCAGACTCGGGGGCCTCCTGCCCTCTGGCCTCAGACTCGGGGGCCCCCTGCCCTCCAGCCTCAGACTCGGGGGCCCCCTGCCCTCCGGCCTCAGACTCGGGAGCCCCCTGCCCTCCAGCCTCGGGAGCCTCCTGCCCTCCGGCCTCAGACTCGGGGGCCTCCTGCCCTCCGGCCTCAGACTTGGGGGCCTCCTGCCCTCCGGCCTCAGACTCGGGGGCCCTCCGGCCTCAGACTTGGGGGGCCTCCTGCCCTCCGGCCTCAGACTCGGGGGCCTCCTGCCCTCCGGCCTGTTGTTGGAGCACTTCTTTGTCTGTAATATGCTTCCCTCGTGTACCTTGTGGAAACCTTTCTCCAAGATGTACATGTTGTGGTCCTTAAGTCGCATTATGATACTGACCAGGGCTCCTCAACTGGCGGCCCTCACACTTAAGCAACTAGTATAAAATGAGCAGGACCAAAGTACAAATTTTCACACCAACGTACTTGTAAGATACGGTAATGCTTGCAAAATGTTGAAATATTATAAATTTCAAGTCTTTATATGTATTGTAAATTACATTACAATACACAAAAAGGAGCGCACAGAAAAAACTTCTGTTAGATATACATTTTCCACATAAACATTTAATAAAGCATCAAACACTTACAATTTAAAATACAATTGTGAGCATGATGGGCGTCCGTCCCCCGTCCCACCAGATGTAAGCCCCGCACGGCCCCCTTTATTAAATGTTTGTGTGGAAAATGTATATCTAACAGAAGTTTGTTCTCTGCGCTCCTTCTTTTTGTCTTTGTGTCTTTTTGGCCCCGTTGGAACACGGGAGAGGATTGGAGCAGCGGGATAAATCTGGTTCAGCAGGAGGCAGAGAGACGTCTTCACCAGCGCGCTCCCAACAAACTTTCTTCTCACGCACCCTGTCAGCCTCTTTCTTTCCTTAGAAAAAGTTGCATTTTAGAGCTTGCACTCCTCGGTGTACTGGAACAATGACGTCGCAGTGCACCAATTGCTGTCAGGGGTCTGATCCCGCGGTAGATCACGTGTGAATAGCTTCAGTAGTAGGAAAGCAGCGGGCACGTGTAGCGTTGAAGAAAAACATACTTTATTACTGTAGACGGACGTTCACAGAGGTACACAATTGGAGTCGTTATAATGTGAAATTATTATAGCCTTTATTGTGCCTTTTCCTTTTCATCAGGAAATTATCCAAACACAGGGGGGAACAAAGCTTCTATTCACTTGGGAGTATTTCTAGTGAAATCCTTGCAATTAGTTCATATCTCCATTAGTTAAGCATTTCTCCCATCCCAAACACATGGCATGAAAATAAGCAGATATATGCAGTCTCTTAATAATGAAAGTCTTATCTGTTTATCAGCTGTAGAGTAAGCTTCTCTGCTCTCCTGGAACCGCACCCGTGCGTGCACAGAAAAATATCAGCATCCAGGTTTAGAAGTCTTATTGGGTGTCTTGCAATCAGCTCTGCTGTGTGGCTGGCAGAACTCAAGACATTGTGGTGTCTCCAAAGGTCAGCTCTCAGTCAGAGCTAAAGAGAGTCACTTCCTGTCTCAAAGGCAGGCTTTTTGTAAACAATCTAATCAGGCAGGTGGTGTTTAGTAATTAACTACCACACTGCTAGATTAAAGGAACATTACTGAACAGGGATAAGTCCCCTGTTACAATTACATTTTACATATTCCTCCTACACGTGTGGTGCCAGCTGGGACCGAAACGCGTAGGAGAAATATGTAAAATGTAATAAAGTATGTTTTTCTTCAACGCTACACGTGCCCGCTGCTTTCCTACTACTGAAGGAATTTTTTACGTCCCTGCAAACGTACTAGATTAACAGACATGAAGGAACATGGAATACGAGGAGACTGGGAGGTACAGTGGATAACGCATCTGAAGCAGATCATCGTATCTCTCAATGTACCAAAGAAAGGAGAGTTTGCTGCACTGCAGAACACCGTTTCCTGCTTGTGCTCCTGTTAGATGTAGAGAACTGGTTACTGAGTTGGCGACGTGAAGTTTACACCACCTAAAAACTGTCAGTATTTGTGAGTCCGGTTAAATAAGTGATGCACAAGGCCCACACCATTAGATACAGATGTAGCAAACGCTTTTGCGGGAGTTAAAGTGACGCCGTTGAAACAACTTGCGCGTCATTTATTGCATCGTTTCTTCAATAGGTTAACGGGTGCAATATTATTTATAAAATATTTTACCAGGGAGTAATACAGTGAGAGTTACCTCAGGGAGTAATACAGTGAGAGTTACCTCAGGGAGTAATACAGTGAGAGGTACCTCAGGGAGTAATACAGTGAGAGGTACCTCAGGGAGTAATACAGTGAGAGGTACCTCAGGGAGTAATACAGTGAGAGTTACCTCAGGGAGTAATACAGTGAGAGGTACCTCAGGGAGTAATACAGTGAGAGGTACCTCAGGGAGTAATACAGTGAGAGTTACCTCAGGGAGTAATACAGTGAGAGTTACCTCAGGGAGTAATACAGTGAGAGTTACCTCAGGGAGTAATACAGTGAGAGGTACCTCAGGGAGTAATACAGTGAGAGGTACCTCAGGGAGTAATACAGTGAGAGGTACCTCAGGGAGTAATACAGTGAGAGGTACCTCAGGGAGTAATACAGTGAGAGGTACCTCAGGGAGTAATACAGTGAGAGGTACCTCAGGGAGTAATACAGTGAGAGGTACCTCAGGGAGTAATACAGTGAGAGGTACCTCAGGGAGTAATACAGTGAGAGGTACCTCAGGGAGTAATACAGTGAGAGTTACCTCAGGGAGTGATACAGTGAGAGTTACCTCAGGGAGTAATACAGTGAGAGGTACCTCAGGGAGTAATACAGTGAGAGGTACCTCAGGGAGTAATACAGTGAGAGTTATCTCTCGTTTTCAAGTATGTCCTGGGCACCGAGTTAAGACAAATAATACATGGTTACAAATACAGTTACATAAATGCGCAGGGTATACATTATATACAAGACATTGCATGCACAGTTACAGATAATATATATTATGAGCGTATGAAACAGTTACAGACCAGATTAAAATGTGAGACAGCCTTAGATTTGAAAGAACTTAATCTGGTGGATGTGAGAGTCTCTGGTAATAAATATCACTATGGTCTGCTACATCCTATGTAATATGTGTATTGTATAACCCCGCTCATTACATTCCCGGAATCACAAACTGGCGTACCGCTCAGCCTTAAATCACTGTGCTACACCCACACAAGGCGACGGTTGGCTCAATTTCGACCAGTCCCAGCATGCTTATAGCCGAGTTGTATCATTCAATGCATCGCTTGTGTCAGAGACTCAGGTACACACAGGTTACCGGTTCTGCACAGACACACAATGCGTGCTGTTCCGCATCATGTGCAGCTCTGGACTGTGTTTGTGATATACACACAGGTTACCGGTTCTGCACAGACACACAATGCGTGCTGTTCCGCATCATGTGCAGCTCTGGACTGTGTTTGTGGGATACACACAGGTTACCGGTTCTGCACAGACACACAATGCGTGCTGTTCCGCATCATGTGCAGCTCTGGACTGTGTTTGTGATATACACACAGGTTACCGGTTCTGCACAGACACACAATGCGTGCTGTTCCGCATCATGTGCAGCTCTGGACTGTGTTTGTGATATACACACAGGTTACCGGTTCTGCACAGACACACAATGCGTGCTGTTCCGCATCATGTGCAGCTCTGGACTGTGTTTGTGGTATACACACAGGTTACCGGTTCTGCACAGACACACAATGCGTGCTGTTCCGCATCATGTGCAGCTCTGGACTGTGTTTGTGATATACACACAGGTTACCGGTTCTGCACAGACACACAATGCGTGCTGTTCTGCATCATGTGCAGCTCTGGACTGTTTGTTGTATACACACAGGTTACCGGTTCTGCACAGACACACAATGCGTGCTGTTCCGCATCATGTGCAGCTCTGGACTGTGTTTGTGATATACACACAGGTTACCGGTTCTGCACAGACACACAATGCGTGCTGTTCCGCATCATGTGCAGCTCTGGACTGTGTTTGTGATATACACACAGGTTACCGGTTCTGCACAGACACACAATGCGTGCTGTTCCGCAACATGTGCAGCTCTGGACTGTTTGTTGTATACACAGAGGTTACCGGTTCTGCACAGACACACAATGCGTGCTGTTCCGCATCATGTGCAGCTCTGGACTGTTTGTTGTATACACAGAGGTTACCGGTTCTGCACAGACACACAATGCGTGCTGTTCCGCATCATGTGCAGCTCTGGACTGTTTGTTGTATACACAGAGGTTACCGGTTCTGCACAGACACACAATGCGTGCTGTTCCGCATCATGTGCAGCTCTGGACTGTTTGTTGTATACACAGAGGTTACCGGTTCTGCACAGACACACAATGCGTGCTGTTCCGCATCATGTGCAGCTCTGGACTGTTTGTTGTATACACAGAGGTTACCGGTTCTGCACAGACACACAATGCGTGCTGTTCCGCATCATGTGCAGCTCTGGACTGTGTTTGTGGTATACACACAGGTTGCCGGTTCTGCACAGACACACAATGCGTGCTGTTCCGCATCATGTGCAGCTCTGGACTGTTTTTTGTATACACACAGGTTGCAGAAGGCCCAGGAGGAACATCGCACGGTGGAAGTGGAGAAAGTTCACTTGGAGAAGAAGCTCCAGGACGAGATTTGCGTGGCCAAGCACGAGGCGCAGAGGTTACGGGAGCTCCGGGAGGGCACGGAGAACGAGCTGAGCCGCCAGAAATACGCTGAGCAGGAACTGGAGCAGGTGAGAACATGGGAGGGGACTGCAACACATGGCAAGAGGCAGCAGCCAAGGGTTCTAGCTGCAGCCCCACTTACCTGGCTCTGAATAAGGCAAAGGAACGCAGTCCTGGAACCCCGATGTTACTGTCCCCGGCACAGCACCAAAAACTAAAGGTGGCCTTTGTTAGGAGACGGTTAGTGTTTTATACCCAAGTAAAGAAGGGTTCCACTGTCATTCCAATGTTAGTGTGCGCTGTGTACAGCGTGTCTGCGCTGAAGTCCCACGTGACGAAGTATAATTCATGCACACCTTTGTTGTGTGTTTAATAATTTCAGTGCTTTTAAAATTTTCCCTAAAACCCCGATCCTCTGAACAGATATATAATGGGGAGCTCGTTCCCCGGGGGTTTCCGTAGCTGTAACAATGCAGATATAAGGGTTTATGCTGCAGCTCGGTACCAGTGTACGAGACCGGTCCTCCCGGATCGGGAAAATTACAGCTAATCTGTGACTCTGCATCGCCACCACCTCGTTCCTTCTCCTTATATAATCTAACGTCCTCCTAACCACCACTGTCATTACTCTGTGTGCTGAGTACTGCACCACCACGGGGTAATAATATCCAATCTTTGGTTATAAAAATAGTAGTTTCAATTTTCCTCAGTTCTGGCTTAATTCAAATGTTATCTGGTAATTTCTCTTTGTTTCCCTTAATCTCTCGAAATCAATTGTGCTGGTGCACTTTGCCAAACAGAGCATGTGGGGACAGCCTCCCCCCTGCATGTCAGCGGCTCACAAACAGTATTATCACAAGAAGTTGGGGGAAGAATGTATAAACTCTGCAAAGCATTTGGTTACTATGGATTATTAAAAGTTTATTTATTTATTTAAAAAAATAAGTTTTAAAGTTTAAAAAAAAATGTATCCTTATACTTTTCTGATTTGTATAAAAATGTCAATCGCCTACATTTACCCTATAGGAGACGCGACTGCCATTAGTTCCCTTTGGTCCTAGGAAGGACTGCCACTTTAAAGCAGTAAAAATATTGGTATTCCTGTGGTACCTTCAACAGGACTTCTTAAAAAATCCCCGTAACACAGTATTTATTGACCGACCACCGCATGGAGGAAGAGCGGTGTGACACTGCCTCCCGTTTCTCTCTCTGTGCAAGAAGAGTCTGGGTTTGTCTCTCTTACATATAACCCGCAGGTCTCTTTGGCATTTGTCCATGTTGTATGGTTTCGTGGCTTCTGCTCCTGTGACCGCTCCATGGTTTGTCACTGCAGGTGCGCATGGCCCTGAGAAACGCAGAGAAGGAGCTGGAGTCACGCAGTAACTGGTCTGCTCCAGATTCCCTACAGAAGTGGATGCAGCTGACCCACGAAGTGGAGGTTCAATACTATAATATCAAGAAGCAGAACGCAGAGAAGCAGCTGCTGATCGCCAAGGAAGGGGTACGAGGAAGGGCTGTCCATTATCTCCCTTACCAACTACCTCTGTATTCCCTCTTCCTGTCTTGAAGCTACATATTCGGAGAAGTACAGAAATTACCCAACCCCCCCTCCCCCACCACCACTTTCTTTGATATGTATTTTGTCGTTGTGTGTTAACCTGCACTTCCCGTTCCACTTTTTAGGCAGAAAAAATAAAAAAGAAGAGGAATACTTTATTTGGAACGTTTCACGTGGCGCACAGCTCCTCGCTAGATGATGTGGATCATAAAATTCTTACAGCAAAGTGAGTACTTTTTGTCCACATACAGTATAGAGTGCAGGGATGCTGACTTCATGTGTGGTCATACTCTGTACCATTCTATCCTGGTGCACATTCATATCTTAGTGGTGTTTTTTTCTCCATGGTAGGAAGTAGATTTCGTTTGAATAATACCCAGTGTAGGAAGTAGTGTTGTGCCATTAGGGTTTCTGTTTGTCATTCATAGCCAGTATCCTACACCCGAAACCTAATCACCCAGCTGTACTGATGCATCATGGGCTGGGAAGAGGCGCACAGGTGCAGTAGCTGAAGACTGTAAGACAAACCATTGCCATTCCAGCAGTGTTTTTACAGTGGCAGCGTTAAAGTATTTATCTGTAACCATGGAAACATAGCGTGTTGTAAAGAAATAGCACAGATATTGCAGCATAGGAAGGCGTTGCACAAAAACCCGGGGCCAGGGTTTGCAGGAGAGCTGCTGCTGTGATGTGTGGGACATCCCGAGGGTAGGAACCCGTTGCAAACCAGTGTTACAGTGGTAGAGAAGAGACGTGGGGGCCGTTATTTCACCCGACGTAAAGGCCGGCGCGCGTTGCATGAAGCCAGTCGGATGTTACGGTGAATCGGAGACGTATGCACCTTAGAGAGAGTGGGGGTGGGGGGCTCCATTTTGTAAATCGTTGGTGAGGAGGGTTACCAGGCGGATTCTCCAAACATACTGGACACAATGGTGAAAGGTGCGACGCACGCGACTCGCACAACTCTCTCTGATCCATGCTGTTTGCGGGGGAAGAGCGCGGGGCCTCTGTAACTCTCTAACCTTCTCCTGTGGCATCTCCTCCTGCATGGTCTCGTCATGATGGCGCTGGCGCTGCGACGTCCCGTTGTCATGGCAACGCACCGCCATTGAACGTCGCGGAACCGTTATGACGGGTTGCCATGACTGGACCGTGCAGGAGATGCCGCCAGAGAAGGCCCCGCACATGTGCCGACTCCGCGACCCGCAAACATCCCCGCCGGCGTCCGCCTAATGTATATTTTGTGCGTCTTCCTTTTAACCCTTCAGGCACCGCATACATGTCAGGCAGCCCGCACATGCCAGGCAGCCCGCACATGCCAGGCAGCCCGCACATGCCAGGCAGCCCATACATGCCAGGCAGCCCGTACATGCCAGGCAGCCCGCACATGCCAGGCAGCCCGCACATGCCAGGCAGCCCGCACATGCCAGGCAGCCCCAGCCCATACATGCCAGGCAGCCCGCACATGCCAGGCAGCCCGTACATGCCAGACAGCCCGCACATGCCAGGCAGCCCGCACATGCCAGGCAGCCCGCACATGCCAGGCAGCCCGCACATGCCAAGCAGCCCGCACATGCCAGGCTGCCGGCACATGCCAGGCAGCCCGCACATGCCAGGCAGCCCGCACATGCCAGGCAGCCCGCACATGCCAGGCAACCCGCACATGCCAGGCAGCCCGCACATGCCAGGCAGCCCGCACATGCCAGGCAGCCCGCACATGCCAGGCTGCCGGCACATGCCAGGCAGCCCGCACATGCCAGGCAGCCCGTACATGCCAGGCAGCCCGCACATGCCAGGCAGCCCGTACATGCCAGGCAGCCCGTACATGCCAGGCAGCCCGCACATGCCAGGCAGCCCGCACATGCCAGGCAGACCATACATGCCAGGCAGCCCATACATGCCAGGCAGCCCGTACATGCCTGGCAGCCCGTACATGCCAGGCAGCCCGCACATGCCAGGCAGCCCGCACATGCCAGGCAGCCCGCACATGCCAGGCAGCCCGCACATGCCAGGCAGCCCCAGCCCATACATGCCAGGCAGCTCGCACATGCCAGGCAGCCCGTACATGCCAGACAGCCCGCACATGCCAGGCAGCCCGCACATGCCAGGCAGCCCATACATGCCAGGCAGCCCGCACATGCCAAGCAGCCAGCACATGCCAGGCTGCCGGCACATGCCAGGCAGCCCGCACATGCCAGGCAGCCCGCACATGCCAGGCAGCCCGCACATGCCAGGCAACCCGCACATGCCAGGCAGCCCGCACATGCCAGGCAGCCCGCACATGCCAGGCAGCCCGCACATGCCAGGCTGCCGGCACATGCCAGGCAGCCCGCACATGCCAGGCAGCCCGTACATGCCAGGCAGCCCGCACATGCCAGGCAGCCCGTACATGCCAGGCAGCCCGCACATGCCAGGCAGCCCGCACATGCCAGGCAGCCCGCACATGCCAGGCAGCCCGCACATGCCAGGCAGCCCGCACATGCCAGGCAGCCCGCACATGCCAGGCAGCCCGCACATGCCAGGCAGCCCGCACATGCCAGGCAGCCCTACAAGCCCGCACATGCCAGGCAGCCCGCACATGCCAGGCAGCCCTACAAGCCCATACATGCCAGGCAGCCCGCACATGCCAGGCAGCCCGCACATGCCAGGCAGCCCGCACATGCCAGGCAGCCCGCACATGCCAGGCAGCCCGCACATGCCAGGCAGGCCGTACATGTCAGGCAGCCCGCACATGTCAGGCAGCCCGCACATGCCAGGCAGCCCGCACATGCCAGGCAGCCCGCACATGCCAGGCAGCCCGCACATGCCAGGCAGCCCGCACATGCCAGGCAGCCCGTACTGTTGGCTGTAGTGTTTAGTTTCCTCTCTATACAGCGGAAGAAATGAAAGGGACACACACATGTGTTACAAGGCTATAGGGGTCCCCCCGATGTATAGCAAATGTGTTACAAGGCTATAGGGGTCCCCCTGATATATAGCACACATGTTACAAGGCTATAGCCCCCCCCCCGATGTATAGCACACGTGTTACAAGGCTATAGGGGTCCCCCCGATGTATAGCACACGTGTTACAAGGCTATAGGGCCCCCCCCCGATGTATAGCACACGTGTTACAAGGCTATAGGGCCCCCCCCCGATGTATAGCACACGTGTTACAAGGCTATAGGGGTCCCCCGATGTATAGCACACGTGTTACAAGGCTATAGGGGTCCCCCGATGTATAGCACACGTGTTACAAGGCTGTAGGGCCCCCCCGATGTATAGCACACGTGTTACAAGGCTATAGGGGTCCCCCCGATGTATAGCACACGTGTTACTAGGCTATAGGGGTCCCCCCGATGTATAGCACACGTGTTACAAGGCTATAGGGGTCCCCCGATGTATAGCACACGTGTTACAAGGCTATAGGGGTCCCCCGATGTATAGCACACGTGTTACAAGGCTATAGGGGTCCCCCCGATGTATAGCACACGTGTTACCAGGCTATAGGGGTCCCCCCAATGTATAGCACACGTGTTACAAGGCTATAGGGGTCCCCCCGATGTATAGCACACGTGTTTCTTGGTTCCTCTGGGCCTGCATTAAGACCTTCTCTCCTGTCCCCCTCAGACAGGCCCTCAGTGAGGTGACGGCCGCTCTGCGGGAGCGCCTTCACCGCTGGCATCAGATCGAGATGCTCTGCGGGTTCCAGATTGTCAACAACCCCGGCATCCACATGCTGGTGTCAGCCCTGAACCTGGACCCCAGCCTGGTGGGGGGATCCCGGCCCCAACCTACACACTTCATCATGACCGACGACGTCGATGACATGGATGAAGATATTGGGTCTCCCATCAGCATGCAGTGTAAGTGCCTGTGTCCTAACAGTGAGCAGTGTGCAGTGTAAGTGCCTGTATCCTAACAGTGAGCAGTGTGCAGTGTAAGTGCCTGTGTCCTAACACTGAGCAGTGAGCAGTGTGCAGTGTAAGTGCCTGTGTCCTAACAGTGAGCAGTGTGCAGTGTAAGTGCCTGTGTCCTAACAGTGAGCAGTGTGCAGTGTAAGTGCCTGTGTCCTAACAGTGAGCAGTGAGCAGTGTGCAGTGTAAGTGCCTGTGTCCTAACACTGAGCAGTGAGCAGTGTGCAGTGTAAGTGCCTGTGTCCTAACACTGAGCAGTGAGCAGTGTGCAGTGTAAGTGCCTGTGTCCTAACAGTGAGCAGTGTGTGTGCAGTGTAAGTGCCTGTGTCCTAACAGTGAGCAGTGAGCAGTGTGCAGTGTAAGTGCCTGTGTCCTAACAGTGAGCAGTGTGCAGTGTTAGTGCCTGTGTCCTAACAGTGAGCAGTGTAAGTGCCTGTGTCCTAACAGTGAGCAGTGTGCAGTGTAAGTGCCTGTGTCCTAACAGTGAGCAGTGTGCAGTGTAAGTGCCTGTATCCTAACAGTGAGCAGTGTGCGTGCAGTGTAAGTGCCTGTGTCCTAACAGTGAGCAGTGTGTGTGCAGTGTAAGTGCCTGTGTCCTAACAGTGAGCAGTGTAAGTGCCTGTGTCCTAACAGTGAGCAGTGTGCAGTGTAAGTGCCTGTGTCCTAACAGTGAGCAGTGTAAGTGCCTGTGTCCTAACAGTGAGCAGTGTGTGTGCAGTGTAAGTGCCTGTGTCCTAACAGTGAGCAGTGTAAGTGCCTGTGTCCTAACAGTGAGCAGTGTGTGTGCAGTGTAAGTGCCTGTGTCCTAAGAGTGAGCAGTGTGTGTGCAGTGTAAGTGCCTGTGTCCTAACAGTGATCAGTGTGCGTGCAGTGTAAGTGCCTGTGTCCTAACAGTGAGCAGTGTGTGTGCAGTGTAAGTGCCTGTGTCCTAACAGTGAGCAGTGTAAGTGCCTGTGTCCTAACAGTGAGCAGTGTGTGTGCAGTGTAAGTGCCTGTGTCCTAACAGTGAGCAGTGTGCAGTGTAAGTGCCTGTATCCTAACAGTGAGCAGTGTGCAGTGTAAGTGCCTGTGTCCTAACAGTGAGCAGTGTGCGTGCATTGTAAGTGCCTGTGTCCTAACAGTGAGCAGTGTGCAGTGTAAGTGCCTGTGTCCTAACAGTGAGCAGTGTGCAGTGTAAGTGCCTGTATCCTAACAGTGAGCAGTGTGCAGTGTAAGTGCCTGTGTCCTAACAGTGAGCAGTGTGCAGTGTAAGTGCCTGTGTCCTAACAGTGAGCAGTGTGCGTGCAGTGTAAGTGCCTGTGTCCTAACAGTGAGCAGTGTGTGTGCAGTGTAAGTGCCTGTGTCCTAACAGTGAGCAGTGTGCAGTGTAAGTGCCTGTGTCCTAACAGTGAGCAGTGTGCAGTGTAAGTGCCTGTATCCTAACAGTGAGCAGTGTGCAGTGTAAGTGCCTGTGTCCTAACAGTGAGCAGTGTGTGTGCAGTGTAAGTGCCTGTGTCCTAACAGTGAGCAGTGTGCGTGCAGTGTAAGTGCCTGTGTCCTAACAGTGAGCAGTGTGCGTGCAGTGTAAGTGTCTGTGTCCTAACAGTGAGCAGTGTGTGTGCAGTGTAAGTGCCTGTGTCCTAACAGTGAGCAGTGTGCAGTGTAAGTGCCTGTGTCCTAACAGTGGGCAGTGTGCAGTGTAAGTGCCTGTGTCCTAACAGTGAGCAGTGTGCAGTGTAAGTGCCTGTGTCCTAACAGTGAGCAGTGTGCAGTGTAAGTGCCTGTGTCCTAACAGTGAGCAGTGTGTGTGCAGTGTAAGTGCCTGTGTCCTAACAGTGAGCAGTGTGCGTGCAGTGTAAGTGCCTGTGTCCTAACAGTGAGCAGTGTGCAGTGTAAGTACCTGTGTCCTAACAGTGAGCAGTGTGCAGTGTAAGTGCCTGTGTCCTAACAGTGAGCAGTGTGCGTGCAATGTAAGTGCCTGTGTCCTAACAGTGAGCAGTGTGCAGTGTAAGTGCCTGTGTCCTAACAGTGTGCAGTGTAAGTGCCTGTGTCCTAACAGTGAGCAGTGTGCAGTGTAAGTGCCTGTGTCCTAACAGTGAGCAGTGTGCGTGCAGTGTAAGTGCCTGTGTCCTAACAGTGAGCAGTGTGCGTGCAGTGTAAGTGCCTGTGTCCTAACAGTGAGCAGTGTGCGTGCAGTGTAAGTGCCTGTGTCCTAACAGTGAGCAGTGTGCAGTGTAAGTGCCTGTGTCCTAACAGTGAGCAGTGTGCGTGCAGTGTAAGTGCCTGTGTCCTAACAGTGAGCAGTGTGCGTGCAGTGTAAGTGCCTGTGTCCTAACTGTGAGCAGTGTAAGTGCCTGTGTCCTAACAGTGAGCACTGTAAGTGCAGTGTAAGTGCCTGTGTCCTAACAGTGAGCAGTGTAAGTGCCTGTGTCCTAACAGTGAGCAGTGTAAGTGCCTGTGTCCTAACAGTGAGCAGTGTGTGTGCAGTGTAAGTGCCTGTGTCCTAACAGTGAGCAGTGTGCGTGCAGTGTAAGTGCCTGTGTCCTAACAGTGAGCAGTGTGCAGTGTAAGTACCTGTGTCCTAACAGTGAGCAGTGAGCAGTGTGCAGTGTAAGTGCCTGTGTCCTAACAGTGAGCAGTGTGCGTGCAATGTAAGTGCCTGTGTCCTAACAGTGAGCAGTGTGCAGTGTAAGTGCCTGTGTCCTAACAGTGAGCAGTGTGCAGTGTAAGTGCCTGTGTCCTAACAGTGAGCAGTGTGCAGTGTAAGTGCCTGTGTCCTAACAGTGAGCAGTGTGCGTGCAGTGTAAGTGCCTGTGTCCTAACAGTGAGCAGTGTGCAGTGTAAGTGCCTGTGTCCTAACAGTGAGCAGTGTGCGTGCAGTGTAAGTGCCTGTGTCCTAACTGTGAGCAGTGTAAGTGCCTGTGTCCTAACAGTGAGCACTGTAAGTGCAGTGTAAGTGCCTGTGTCCTAACAGTGAGCAGTGTAAGTGCCTGTGTCCTAACAGTGAGCAGTTTAAGTGCCTGTGTCCTAACAGTGAGCAGTGTAAGTGCAGTGTAATTGCCTGTGTCCTAACAGTGTGCAGTGTAAGTGCCTGTGTCCTAACCGTGAGCAGTGTGTTTGCAGTGTGTTTGCAGTGTAAGTGACTGTGTCCGAGCAGTGTGCGTGCAGTTTAAGTTCCTGTATCCTAACTGTGAGCAGTGTGCATGCAGTGTAAGTGCCTGTGTCCTAACAGTGCATGTGCAGTGCATGTGTCCTAACAGTGAGCAGTGTGCGCGCAGTGTAAGTGCCTGTGTCCTAACAGTGAGCAGTGTGCGCGCAGTGTAAGTGTCTGTGTCCTAACAGTGAGCAGTGAGCAGTGTAAGTGCCTGTGTATGGCAGTGTGCGTGTGTCTGGCAGGGCGCAGGCAGGGACTGCCTCTGTGTGTTTGTGTGCGGTGCAGGGTCGATGACTGAGTGTGTACAGTACAGGTGCAGGATCAGCGTCTGTGTTTCAGTGTACAGTGTCAGTGTGTCAGTGTAGGCGAGTCTCCTATCAGTATACATTGGAAGTGACCTCACCACAGTACGGGCATGTAACAAGTAGAATGTACATTTTGCATGTGTCCATTCCTGTGGGAACTGCACAGCCATAAAGATCTGGTTTTCTGTGTGAAGGTTGGAGGGTGCTAATAAACACCCAGCTAAGTATTCATACTGAGGTGTGAGAACAGGAAGGTTGGAGGGTGCTAATAAACACCCAGCTAAGTATACATACTGAGCTGTGAGAACAGGAAGGTTGGAGGGTGCTAATAAACACCCAGCTAAGTATACATACTGAGCTGTGAGAACAGGAAGGTTGGAGGGTGCTAATAAACACCCAGCTAAGTATACATACTGAGGTGTGAGAACAGGAAGGTGGGAGAGTGCTAATAAACACCCAGCTAAGTATACATACTGAGCTGTGAGAACAGGAAGGTTGGAGGGTGCTAATAAACACCCAGCTAAGTATACATACTGAGCTGTGAGAACAGGAAGGTGGGAGGGTGCTAATAAACACCCAGCTAAGTATACATACTGAGGTGTGAGAACAGGAAGGTTGGAGGGTGCTAATAAACACCCAGCTAAGTATACATACTGAGCTGTGAGAACAGGAAGGTTGGAGGGTGCTAATAAACACCCAGCTAAGTATACATACTGAGCTGTGAGAACAGGAAGGTTGGAGGGTGCTAATAAACACCCAGCTAAGTATACATACTGAGCTGTGAGAACAGGAAGGTTGGAGGGTGCTAATAAACACCCAGCTAAGTATACATACTGAGCTGTGAGAACAGGAAGGTTGGAGGGTGCTAATAAACACCCAGCTAAGTATACATACTGAGCTGTGAGAACAGGAAGGTTGGAGGGTGCTAATAAACACCCAGCTAAGTATACATACTGAGCTGTGAGAACAGGAAGGTTGGAGGGTGCTAATAAACACCCAGCTAAGTATACATACTGAGCTGTGAGAACAGGAAGGTTGGAGGGTGCTAATAAACACCCAGCTAAGTATACATACTGAGGTGTGAGAAGAGGAAGGTTGGAGGGTGCTAATAAACACCCAGCTAAGTATACATACTGAGGTGTGAGAAGAGGAAGGTTGGAGGGTGCTAATAAACACCCAGCTAAGTATACATACTGAGGTGTGAGAAGAGGAAGGTTGGAGGGTGCTAATAAACACCCAGCTAAGTATACATACTGAGGTGTGAGAAGAGGAAGGTTGGAGGGTGCTAATAAACACCCAGCTAAGTATACATACTGAGGTGTGAGAACAGGAAGGTTGGAGGGTGCTAATAAACACCCAGCTAAGTATACATACTGAGGCGTGAGAACAGGAAGGTTGGAGGGTGCTAATAAACACCCAGCTAAGTATACATACTGAGCTGTGAGAACAGGAAGGTTGGAGGGTGCTAATAAACACCCAGCTAAGTATACATACTGAGCTGTGAGAACAGGAAGGTTGGAGGGTGCTAATAAACACCCAGCTAAGTATACATACTGAGGTGTGAGAAGAGGAAGGTTGGAGGGTGCTAATAAACACCCAGCTAAGTATACATACTGAGCTGTGAGAACAGGAAGGTTGGAGGGTGCTAATAAACACCCAGCTAAGTATACATACTGAGGTGTGAGAAGAGGAAGGTTGGAGGGTGCTAATAAACACCCAGCTAAGTATACATACTGAGGTGTGAGAAGAGGAAGGTTGGAGGGTGCTAATAAACACCCAGCTAAGTATACATACTGAGCTGTGAGAACAGGAAGGTTGGAGGGTGCTAATAAACACCCAGCTAAGTATACATACTGAGGTGTGAGAAGAGGAAGGTTGGAGGGTGCTAATAAACACCCAGCTAAGTATACATACTGAGGTGTGAGAAGAGGAAGGTGGGAGGGTGCTAATAAACACCCAGCTAAGTATACATACTGAGGTGTGAGAACAGCTGACCTGGAACCTGCAGGCAGCCAGCTCCGTGCGGCACTGCGGATAATGATTTGTTGCACATCCTTTGTCTCTCTCGGCTCTTCCTCTCCCGCTGGTTGGCTGAGACAGACGCAGCGTGGCTGATGGGACGCAGGTTCAGTGACCGTCCGTCCGCCTGCTCGGAGGATTCCTCCCTCTGGAAGTTTCCCGGTTTGATCACCTTTTCATTACGGGTTCCTCTATCTCCACAACTACTCAATCTTCTTCCACAGCTTCTGCTCCTCAAGATATAACCGAGCACTTTATACTCCCTAATCCTGCCGTGAATGGTCAGCACATGCTATCCTAACAGCCTTGATACCAAAGGATCTCAACACATTGCAGAGGCATATCTGTACATGTGTGTGCACAATGCCGTGTGTGTGTGTGTGTGTGTGTGTATGCGTGCACGCACAATGCCCTTTGTGTGTGTGTTTGTGTGTGCGCGCGCGTGCGCACAATGCCCTATGTGTGTGTGTGTGTGCACAATGCCCTCTCTGTGTGTCTGTGTACACAATGCCCTCTGTGTGTGTGTGTGCACACAATGCCCTCTCTGTGTGTCTGTGTGTACACAATGCCCTGTGTGTGTGTGTGTGTGTGTGTGTGTGTGTGTGTGCCCAATGCCCTCTCTGTGTGTCTGTGTGTACGCAATGCCCACTGTGTGTGTCTGTGTGTACACAATGCCCTGTGTGTGTGTGTGTGTGTGTGTGTGTGCCCAATGCCCTCTGTGTGTCTGTGTGTACACAATGCTCTCTGTGTGTCTGTGTGTACACAATGCCCTCTGTGTCTGTGTGTGTGTACACAATGCCCTCTCTCCCTGTGTATGTGGGTGTGTATATGTATACACACACACACTGTGTTGAGTATCCACAAAAGCACAATACATATTCGAATTTCGAAAAATACAGTATGTTGCTACAAAGTGTAACGTACAAGCCCAGTATGTGTTGGTAACTCGTGGCTGGGACGTTCTGCATCATGTGATGAATACCATCTGATTTTCCAGAACGGAGTTTGTTCTGCGCAGGAAGAATGACTATAAGAGCAAAACCAAAGGGGATCCCAGCACACCTAGATAAGGGAAGAGTGGTAGGTGCTCTAGGGGAAGGGGGTTAAATATAGGAACAGAAAAACTGATATCCCCTGCACCCAGGGGGGGGCAGAGGGTCGGTAAAGTCCCCAAGTTGCATGAACTCTCCAACACACACACAAATAATAGGGTGTAGCTGCACAATCACAGACGGTGTGACAGACCGAAGAATGACACAAGAGTCAATAGGTTGTCTTCACATGACATTGAGGCACAGAGATGCTGCCCACCAACGCACGTACTGTAGCAATGTATGCAACAAAGCGCAGGTCTGTCCTGGCCGTATGTCTGTATACACGCGCTATAGTACGGAGTCTCTGGGTGAGTAGGGCGGGGGGGAAAGGACCTTCTCTTCCTGATGGCTCTGCCACTGCTCCTGGCCCGAGGAGAAGCTCCTGTGTGTTATTTGCGGGCAGTGCCCATGCTGAATGTCACACTGCATGCTCAGTCACTGCTTCAGTGGGAACCAGCCACCCTTCTGCTCACCCTGCAGTCTGCCTCCCTTTTCTATTTCGTATACATGATCAGGGACACATCTGTTAACCCAATAGAAGGTATGAAACAACCTACTCTTATTTATGTGTGACGGGTGGGGACAGCCCTGACAGCCCCAGCTGCCCTCCTACCCCCGGCTCCTTCAAAACATACCTCCTGCAGCTCTGCCCGTAGCGGTCAGTAGGAAGGGGAACGTGCGCACCCTCCTCTGCTGCTGCTGCACATGCGCCCTCCGCACTCCCCTACCATCCTCCTCTGCTGCTGCACATGCGCCCTCCGCACTCCCCTACCATCCTCCTCTGCTGCTGCTGCGCATGCGCCCTCCGCACTCCCCTACCACCCTCCTCTGCTGCTGCTGCGCATGCGCCCTCCGCACTCCCCTACCACCCTCCTCTGCTGCTGCACATGCGCCCTCCGCACTCCCCTACCACCCTCCTCTGCTGCTGCACATGCGCCCTCCGCACTCCCCTACCACCCTCCTCTGCTGCGGCACATGCGCCCTCCGCACTCCCCTACCACCCTCCTCTGCTGCGGCACATGCGCCCTCCGCACTCCCCTACCACCCTCCTCTGTTGCTGCAAATGCGCCCTCCGCACTCCCCTACCACCCTCCTCTGCTGCGGCACATGCGCCCTCCGCACTCCCCTACCACCCTCCTCTGCTGCTGCACATGCGCCCTCCGCACTCCCCTACCACCCTCCTCTGCTGCGGCACATGCGCCCTCCGCACTCCCCTACCACCCTCCTCTGTTGCTGCACATGTGCCCTCCGCACTCCCCTACCACCCTCCTCTGCTGCGGCACATGCGTCCTCCGCACTCCCCTACCACCCTCCTCTGCTGCGGCACATGCGCCCTCCGCACTCCCCTACCACCCTCTGCTGCGGCACATGCGCCCTCCGCACTCCCCTACCACCCTCTGCTGCGGCACATGCGCCCTCCGCACTCCCCTACCACCCTCCTCTGCTGCACATGCGCCCTCCGCACTCCCCTACCACCCTCCTCTGCTGCTGCACATGCGCCCTCCGCACTCCCCTACCACCCTCCTCTGCTGCTGCGCATGCGCCCTCCGCACTCCCCTACCACCCTCCTCTGCTGCACATGCGCCCTCCGCACTCCCCTACCACCCTCCTCTGCTGCACATGCGCCCTCCGCACTTCCCTACCACCCTCCTCTGCTGCACATGCGCCCTCCGCACTCCCCTACCACCCTCTGCTGCTGCACATGCGCCCTCCGCACTCCCCTACCACCCTCCTCTGCTGCTGCACATGCGCCCTCCGCACTCCCCTACCCTCCTCTGCTGCTGCACATGCGCCCTCCGCACTCCCCTACATGGGCCTCTCCTGGCGGAAGCGCTGGTTGCACCATGCGAGGGGCGGGTTTTTTGTTTAAAATTACGGACCTGTGATCCGTGCCCAGTCTCGCTAGTTGCCCAGTCTCGCTGGTTGCCCGGCCTCGCTTGTTGCCCAGCCTCGCTAGTTGCCCCGCCTCGCTAGTTGCCCAGTCTCGCTAGTTGCCTGGCCTCGCTAGTTGCCCAGCCTCGCTAGTTGCCCAGCCTCACTAGTTGCCCAGCCTCGCTAGTTGCCCAGCCTCGCTAGTTGCCTCGCTAGTTGCCCAGCCTCGCTAGTTGCCCGGCCTCGCTGCTTGCCCAGCCTCGCTGGTTGCCCCGCCTCGCTGGTTGCCCGGCCTCACTGGTTGCCCGGCCTCGCTAGTTGCCCCGCCTCGCTAGTTGCCCCACCTCGCTAGTTGCCCCGCCTCGCTAGTTGCCCATCCTGGCTGGTTGCCTAGCATGGCTAGTTGCCCAGCCTGGCTTAGTTGCCCCGCCTCGCTAGTTGCCCCGCCTCGCTAGTTGCCCAGCCTGGCTAGTTGCCCAGCCTGGCTAGTTGCCCAGCCTGGCTAGTTGCCCAGCCTGGCTAGTTGCCCAGCCTGGCTAGTTGCCCAGCCTGGCTAGTTGCCCCGCCTCGCTAGTTGCCCCGCCTCGCTAGTTGCCCCGCCTCGCTAGTTGCCCCGCCTCGCTAGTTGCCCCGCCTCGCTAGTTGCCCCGCCTCGCTAGTTGCCCGGCCTCGCTCGTTGCCCGGCCTGGCTCGTTGCCCAGCCTGGCTAGTTGCCCAGCCTGGCTAGTTGCCCAACCTGGCTAGTTGCCCAGCCTCGCTAGTTACCCAGTTTGCTAGTTGCCCAGCCTCGCTAGTTGCCCAGCCTCGCTAGTTGCCCAGTTTGCTTGTTGCCCAGCCTCGCCAGTTGCCCAGTTTGCTAGTTGCCCAGCCTCGCCAGTTGCCCGGCCTCGCCAGTTGCCCAGCCTCGCCAGTTGCCCAGCCTCGCCAGTTGCCCCGCCTCGCCAGTTGCCCCGCCTCGCCAGTTGCCCCGCCTCGCCAGTTGCCCAGCCTCACCAGTTGCCCAGCCTCGCCAGTTGCCCCGGATGGCCACGTTGGCGGGTCTGTGACATGGCCCATGATGTGGCCTTTTGCTATTGGCCTACATCTTTGACCACACGTCGGTGATTAATGTAACCTACTAGGAAGGTAGCACTATCACCCGGGACCATTAGGAGGAGCACTCGAGATGTGGGGTACCTGCTACCCACTCCCTGGGACCCCAGGCTCTCAGTGCGTGCCACAAATGTAATACTGAAACCGGTGGTTTCTGGGGCCAGTGAGACAGCCGCTAACTCGGAGGCGGTCGCAGGGCCCACAGACCACACACCACAAATCCGAGCTGTAAATACTGTGTATACCAAACGGCTTTCCGGTCAGCACTGTTACCCGGGGTTACTGGGGGAAATGGGAACTTGCCCAATACAAGGGGGTCAGGGTTTCCAGTACGCAGTAAAACCACAGCATTGCATCCCCATGTAACTCTGAAGGCAATTTGCCTGCCTGGCCCCTGTAAACCATTCTGCCCCCATTTGTCTATGGGGCTGAAGCCACAGACGTGAGGGCAAAGATTTAGGCCAATAGCACAAAGCCGTGCCATGGGCCCTGTCACAGTCCTGCCCATTTGGCCTTCCAGACCAATTAGTGATTCCGGGATTGGCAACCGGCCAATCGCAGAGCCATCGTTTTAAAACACTCCTCATACTGGAAAACTGGTGCCTGTATGAAGATGACCCCAGGGGGCACCCTCAGACAGAGTGGCATCTGTCACTAATAAAATGGTCTCCACATGGGCAGCCTCCCTTCTGGCGCTGGGTCGCCTCCATGACATCCCTGCCCTCTCCACCCCACTGCTCGAGCAGGGTAGAGGGTGGCAGGGGAGCGAGGGGGTGGTGGGCTGGGCTGTTGGAGGCACTGTTGGTGGCTTGCTCCCCTGCCTGTGCTGAGGGTGGGGCCTTGGGCAATCCCCTCCCCCTCCTCTCAGCCATTGGCGCAGAGCAGGAAGGTGGCAGGAGAGTGTGGAGGCTGACGGACATGCGCAGCGGCAGGGAGCGCCCCCTCCCCCTCCTCTCAGCCATTGGCGCAGAGCAGGAAGGTGGCAGGAGAGTGTGGAGGCCGACGGACATGCGCAGCGGCAGGGAGCGCCCCCTCCGCCCTCCTCTCTGCATGTTGAGCAGATTGGCTAATGGCTGCAGGATCTGGCGGCCGGACTAGTGGACGTGCAGCTGGGGCCCGGAGGAGGCACGTTTTTTTATGGGAGGGAGGGTTATGCCTTCAGGGCTGGCCTCCTCGTTCATTAGCACCCAGCCCGGCTTCCAGAGGAAGGTGCCCTGGTGGTGGTATGTTGAGCTAGGTTAATTAGATCATTGGTAATTAATTTGAGAAATCTTGAAGAAAAAAAAACGGTCTTTTTGTGGCCTTTGAGAAGCAGAATTGGACCATTCCTGGGTGACATCAAGTCATTGAATTTCCTGACACAACTAAATTAGTATTTTAGTCTTAAAGTGATAAATTTAATGCCCCTCTTGTCACCGAAATACATACCGGGGATATTTAGCCATATAAATCTACTGCATTCTTCTTTTTTTCAAGGGCAAGCCATCGCCTGCTTCTCGGGCAGCATAGAGTTAAATGTGACTGGTTTAACCTTTGATTCACAATCCACACCGTCCCCTATAATGTCCCCAATAATGTCCCCAATATGCTGTGCAGCAGTCGTCTCCTTGTCCATTCAAACGAATCGAGCTTCAATCTTCCTGATCACAGGGGAGACCTCTTCACAGCGTCAATTAGCGTCACTCAATATCTGGCTGCCCCACTACCCACTCAAACCTCCAGGAGATCCCAGCACAGGGGGCTTCAGGAGATTCCCACACGGGGCTCCAGGAGATTCCCACATGGGGCTCCAGGAGATCCCAGCACACAGGGCTCCAGGAGATCCCAGCACACAGGGCTCCAGGAGATTCCCACACAGGGCTCCAGGAGATTCCCACACAGGGCTCCAGGAGATTCCCACACAGGGCTCCAGGAGATTCCCACACGGGGCTCCAGGAGATTCCCACATGGGGCTCCAGGAGATTCCCACACGTGGCTCCAGGAGATTCCCACACGTGGCTCCAGGAGATTCCCACACGGGGCTCCAGGAGATTCCCACACGGGGCTCCAGGAGATCCCAGCACCCAGGGCTCCAGGAGATCCTAGCACACGGGGCTCCAGGAGATTCCCACACGGGGCTCCAGGAGATCCCAGCACACAGGACTCCAGGAGATCCCAGCACACGGGGCTCCAGGAGATCCCAGCACACGGGGCTTCAGGAGATTCCCACACAGGGCTCCAGGAGATTCCCACACAGGGCTCCAGGAGATCCCAGCACCCAGGGCTCCAGGAGATCCCAGCACAAAGGGCTCCAGGAGATCCCAGCACACAGGGCTCCAGGAGATCCCAGCACACGGGGCTCCAGGAGATCCCAGCACACAGGGCTCCAGGAGATCCCAGCACACAGGGCTCCAGGAGATTCCCACACAGGGCTCCAGGAGATCCCAGCACACGGGGCTCCAGGAGATCCCAGCACACGGGGCTTCATGAGATTCCCACACAGGGCTCCAGGAGATTCCCACACAGGGCTCCAGGAGATTCCCACACGGGGCTCCAGGAGATTCCCACACGGGGCTCCAGGAGATTCCCACACGGGGCTCCAGGAGATTCCAGCACCCAGGGCTCCAGGAGATCCCAGCACCCAGGGCTCCAGGAGATCCCAGTACATGGGGCTCCAGGAGATCCCAGCACACGGGGCCCCAGGAGATCCCAGCACACAGGGCTCCAGGAGATCCCAGCACACAGGGCTCCAGGAGACCCCAGCACCCAGGGCTCCAGGAGATCCCAGCACCCAGGGCTCCAGGAGATCCCAGCACACAGGGCTGTCACTATTCAGTCCCGTATGTTTGAGGCCCGGTTCAGCTTTTAGAAGAAGTTAGGGTTGTATAGTTGTGCTCTTCATCATTGTATATTGCAGCATGTTCACACACGTATGCACAAGTATCTGCTTGAACTTCTTCTCCTGTGCATGCTGACCACGTCCTGACCACGATTATCTCCACTAACCATATTGTTTCCATTCCACCTCCGTTCAGTTTCCTCCTTTCTCTCTTCCTCCAGCCCCCAGCATGAGTTCTCTCCGGCAGCGGCACGTGGACCCGCAGCACTCCCTGGGATCACAGAGGTTGGTAGAAGGTTATGTGGTGGGCCAGGGCGAGGCCAGCCCGTCTGGCCATTACCGGGCCCGCAAAGTCTCTCTTCACCGAATGCACAGCCTATCTCACGGACAGTCTTTCAGCTCCGACCTTCATCCCTCCAGCACCTCTTCCTCTGCTTCCTCCACACCGTGCCTGCCCTTCTCCACTCCCCCACCACCTGCTCCTGTGCCACTCGCCCACCCTGTCTATTACCACCACTCCACCACTTACTATCTGCAGATGGACTCTCTTCCTGATCTGCCCCCTCCTGACGTCACCTCGGGGATCCCCTGTCGCTCTCCCAGCGTTGGGTATTACTGCATGTCCTCTGCTCCCTTGCGTGGCTCCGGTCCCAGCCTGCCCCAGGAATGCTCTGACACGCCCCCTGCGCTTGGCTGCACGTTTGTATTTCATTTTAACCAGATTCTTCTAATGGAAGTAACCACATGTGGTGCCAGTTTCAGAGTAAAGGAATTATTGCTGGTGTTGAAAATAGGAGGAAAGGTGTAAAAGCCGGAGCTAGCTCGCGCTGCCCGGGGCAATCCTGCGCTGCCCGGGGCAATCCAGGCGCTGCCCGGGGTATTCCCGCGCTGCCCGGGGTAATCCTGCGCTGCCCGGGGCAATCCTGCGCTGCCCGGGGCAATCCAGGCGCTGCCCGGGGTAATCCCGCGCTGCCCGGGGCAATCCTGCGCTGCCCGGGGCAATCCCGCGCTGCCCGGGGCAATCCTGCGCTGCCCGGGGCAATCCTGCGCTGCCCGGGGCAATCCCGCGCTGCCCGGGGCAATCCAGGCGCTGCCCGGGGTAATCCCGCGCTGCCCGGGGCAATCCTGCGCTGCCCGGGGCAATCCAGGCGCTGCCCGGGGCAATCCCGCGCTGCCCGGGGCAATCCTGCGCTGCCCGGGGCAATCCAGGCGCTGCCCGGGGTATTCCCGCGCTGCCCGGGGTAATCCCGCGCTGCCCGGGGTAATCCCGCGCTGCCCGGGGTAATCCCGCGCTGCCCGGGGTAATCCCGCGCTGCCCGGGGCAATCCTGCGCTGCCCGGGGTAATCCTGCGCTGCCCGGGGTAATCCTGCGCTGCCCGGGGTAATCCCGCGCTGCCCGGGGCAATCCAGGCGCTGCCCGGGGTAATCCCGCGCTGCCCGGGGCAATCCTGCGCTGCCCGGGGCAATCCTGCGCTGCCCGGGGCAATCCTGCGCTGCCCGGGGTAATCCTGCGCTGCCCGGGGTATTCCCGCACTGCCCGGGGTAATCCCGCGCTGCCCGGGGCAATCCCGCGCTGCCCGGGGTAATCCCGCGCTGCCCGGGGCAATCCAGGCGCTGCCCGGGGTATTCCCGCGCTGCCCGGGGTAATCCTGCGCTGCCCGGGGTAATCCTGCGCTGCCCGGGGCAATCCCGCGCTGCCCGGGGTAATCCCGCGCTGCCCGGGGTAATCCCGCGCTGCCCGGGGCAATCCTGCGCTGCCCGGGGCAATCCAGGCGCTGCCCGGGGTAATCCCGCGCTGCCCGGGGCAATCCTGCGCTGCCCGGGGCAATCCAGGCGCTGCCCGGGGCAATCCCGCGCTGCCCGGGGCAATCCAGGCGCTGCCCGGGGTATTCCCGCGCTGCCCGGGGTATTCCCGCGCTGCCCGGGGTAATCCTGCGCTGCCCGGGGTAATCCCGCGCTGCCCGGGGTAATCCCGCGCTGCCCGGGGCAATCCAGGCGCTGCCCGGGGTAATCCCGCGCTGCCCGGGGCAATCCCGCGCTGCCCGGGGCAATCCAGGCGCTGCCCGGGGTAATCCTGCGCTGCCCGGGGTAATCCTGCGCTGCCCGGGGTAATCCCGCGCTGCCCGGGGCAATCCCGCGCTGCCCAGGGTAATCCCGCGCTGCCCGGGGTAATCCTGCGCTGCCCGGGGCAATCCCGCGCTGCCCAGGGTAATCCCGCGCTGCCCGGGGTAATCCCGCGCTGCCCGGGGTAATCCCGCGCTGCCCGGGGTAATCCTGCGCTGCCCGGGGTAATCCCGCGCTGCCCGGGGTAATCCCGCGCTGCCCGGGGTAATCCTGCGCTGCCCGGGGTAATCCCGCGCTGCCCGGGGTATTCCTGCGCTGCCCGGGGTATTCCTGCGCTGCCGGGGGTAATCCTGCGCTGCCCGGGGTAATCCTGCGCTGCCCGGGGTAATCCTGCGCTGCCCGGGGTAATCCCGCGCTGCCCGGGGTAATCCTGCGCTGCCCGGGGTATTCCTGCGCTGCCCGGGGTAATCCTGCGCTGCCCGGGGTATTCCTGCGCTGCCCGGGGTAATCCTGCGCTGCCCGGGGTAATCCTGCGCTGCCCGGGGTATTCCTGCGCTGCCCGGGGCAATTCTGCGCTGCCCGGGGCAATCCTGCGCTGCCCGGGGTAATCCTGCGCTGCCCGGGGTATTCCTGCGCTGCCCGGGGTATTCCTGCGCTGCCCGGGGCAATCCCGCGCTGCCCGGGGTATTCCTGCGCTGCCCGGGGTATTCCTGCGCTGCCCGGGGTAATCCCGCACTGCCCGGGGTAATCCCGCGCTGCCCGGGGTATTCCTGCGCTGCCCGGGGTAATCCCGCGCTGCCCGGGGTAATCCCGCACTGCCCGGGGTATTCCCGCGCTGCCCGGGGTATTCCTGCGCTGCCCGGGGTATTCCCGCACTGCCCGGGGTATTCCCGCGCTGCCCGGGGTAATCCCGCGCTGCCCGGGGTAATCCCGCGCTGCCCGGGGTATTCCTGCGCTGCCCGGGGTAATCCCGCGCTGCCTGGGGTAATCCCGCGCTGCCCGGGGTAATCCTGCGCTGCCCGGGGTAATCCCACGCTGCCCGGGGTAATCCCGCGCTGCCTGGGGTAATCCCGCGCTGCCCGGGGTATTCCTGCGCTGCCCGGGGTATTCCTGCGCTGCCCGGGGTATTCCCGCACTGCCCGGGGTATTCCCGCGCTGCCCGGGGTATTCCTGCGCTGCCCGGGGTAATCCCGCGCTGCCCGGGGTATTCCTGCGCTGCCTGGGGTAATCCCACGCTGCCCGGGGTAATCCTGCGCTGCCCGGGGTAATCCCGCGCTGCCCGGGGCAATCCTGCGCTGCCCGGGGTATTCCCGCGCTGCCCGGGGTATTCCTGCGCTGCCCGGGGTAATCCCGCGCTGCCTGGGGTAATCCCGCGCTGCCCGGGGCAATCCCGCGCTGCCTGGGGTAATCCCGCGCTGCCTGGGGTAATCCCGCGCTGCCCGGGGCAATCCCGCGCTGCCCGGGGTAATCCCGCGCTGCCCGGGGTATTCCTGCGCTGCCCGGGGCAATCCCGCGCTGCCCGGGGTAATCCCGCGCTGCCCGGGGTATTCCCGCGCTGCCCGGGGTAATCCCGCGCTGCCCGGGGTAATCCCGCGCTGCCCGGGGTAATCCCGCGCTGCCCGGGGTAATCCCGCGCTGCCCGGGGTAATCCCGCGCTGCCCGGGGTAATCCCGCGCTGCCCGGGGTAATCCCGCGCTGCCCGGGGTATTCCCGCGCTGCCCGGGGTAATCCCGCGCTGCCCGGGGTAATCCCGCGCTGCCCGGGGTAATCCCGCACTGCCCGGGGTATTCCTGTCTAATTTACAGCAGTTACTCCCCGGAAATAAGAGTTTAAATCTTTTTTTAATAAAAAAGCTTTTTTGAGCTCATCCCCGGCCCTGTGAGGTCTGGTGCCCTCTTCCCTCTCACTCCCCCCCCCCCTCCCTCACTCTCCCTTCCACTCCCTCCTCTCTGTCACCTCCCCTCCCCCTTCCTCGCTCTCCACCCCCCTCTCCACAAACCTTCTCTCTCGGTCCACCCCCCCTCGCCTCCTCGCTCTGTCCCCCCGCCTCCTCGCTCTGTCCCCCTCGCCTCCTCGCTCTGTCCCCCCCGCCTCCTCGCTCTGTCCCCCCCGCCTCCTCGCTCTGTCCCCCGCCTCCTCGCTCTGTCCCCCTCGCCTCCTCGCGCTGTCCCCCCCGCCTCCTCGCTCTGTCCCCCCGCCTCCTCGCGCTGTCCCCCCCGCCTCCTCGCGCTGTCCCCCCGCCTCCTCGCGCTGTCCCCCCGCCTCCTCGCGCTGTCCCCCCGCCTCCTCGCGCTGTCCCCCCGCCTCCTTGCTCTGTCCCCCCCGCCTCCTCGCTCTGTCCCCCCGCCTCCTCGCTCTGTCCCACCGCCTCCTCGCTCTGTCCCACCCGCCTCCTCGCTCTGTCCCCCCCGCCTCCTCGCTCTGTCCCCCCGCCTCCTCGCTCTGTCCCCCCGCCTCCTCGCTCTGTCCTCCCGCCTCCTCGCTCTGTCCCCCCGCCTCCTCGCTCTGTCCCACCGCCTCCTCGCTCTGTCCCCCCCGCCTCCTCGCTCTGTCCCCCCCGCCTCCTCGCTCTGTCCCCCCCGCCTCCTCGCTCTGTCCCCCCGCCTCCTCGCTCTGTCCCCCCGCCTCCTCGCTCTGTCCCCCCGCCTCCTCGCTCCTGTCCCCCCCGCCTCCCCTCGCTCTGTCCCCCCGCCTCCTCGCTCTGTCCCCCCCGCCTCCTCGCTCTGTCCCCCCCCGCCTCCTCGCTCTGTCCCCCCCGCCTCCTCGCTCTGTCCCCCCGCCTCCTCGCTCTGTCCCCCTCCTCCTCGCTCTGTCCCCCCCGCCTCCTCGCTCTGTCCCCCCCGCCTCCTCGCTCTGTCCCCCCGCCTCCTCGCTCTCTCGCTCTGTCCCCCCCGCCTCCTCGCTCTGTCCCCCCGCCTCCTCGCTCTGTCCCCCGCCTCCTCGCTCTGTCCCCCTCGCCTCCTCGCTCTGTCCCCCCCGCCTCCTCGCTCTGTCCCCCCGCCTCCTCGCTCTGTCCCCCTCGCCTCCTCGCTCTGTCCCCCCCGCCTCCTCGCTCTGTCCCCCTCGCCTCCTCGCGCTGTCCCCCTCCGCCTCCTTCGCTCTGTCCCCCCCCGCCTCCTCGCGCTGTCCCCCCCGCCTCCTCGCTCTGTCCCCCCGCCTCCTCGCTCTGTCCCCCCGCCTCCTCGCTCTGTCCCCCCGCCTCCTCGCTCTGTCCCCCCCGCCTCCTCGCGCTGTCCCCCCGCCTCCTCGCTCTGTCCTCCCGCCTCCTCGCTCTGTCCCCCCGCCTCCTCGCTCTGTCCCCACCGCCTCTCGCTCGCCTGTCCCCCCCGCCTCCTCGCTCTGTCCCCCCCGCCTCCTCGCTCTGTCCCCCCCGCCTCCTCGCTCTGTCCCCCCGCCTCCTCGCTCTGTCCCCCCCGCCTCCTCGCTCTGTCCCCCCCGCCTCCTCGCTCTGTCCCCCCCGCCTCCTCGCTCTGTCCCCCCCGCCTCCTCGCTCTGTCCCCCCGCCTCCTCGCTCTGTCCCCCCGCCTCCGCCCTCGCTCTGTCCCCCCGCCTCCTCGCTCTGTCCCCCCGCCTCCTCGCTCTGTCCCCCCCGCCTCCTCGCTCTGTCCCCCCCGCCTCCTCGCTCTGTCCCCCCCGCCTCCTCGCTCTGTCCCCCCCGCCTCCTCGCTCTGTCCCCCCGCCTCCTCGCTCTGTCCCCCCCGCCTCCTCGCTCTGTCCCCCCCGCCTCCTCGCTCTCTCGCTCTGTCCCCCCGCCTCCTCGCTCTGTCCCCCCGCCTCCTCGCTCTGTCCCCCGCCTCCTCGCTCTGTCCCCCTCGCCTCCTCGCTCTGTCCCCCCCGCCTCCTCGCTCTGTCCCCCCGCCTCCTCGCTCTGTCCCCCTCGCCTCCTCGCTCTGTCCCCCCCGCCTCCTCGCTCTGTCCCCCTCGCCTCCTCGCGCTGTCCCCCCGCCTCCTCGCTCTGTCCCCCCCGCCTCCTCGCGCTGTCCCCCCCGCCTCCTCGCTCTGTCCTCCCCGCCTCCTCGCTCTGTCCCCCCGCCTCCTCGCTCTGTCCCACCGCCTCCTCGCTCTGTCCCCCCCGCCTCCTCGCTCTGTCCCCCCCCGCCTCCTCGCTCTGTCCCCCCGCCTCCTCGCTCTGTCCCCCCGCCTCCTCGCTCTGTCCCCCCGCCTCCTCGCTCTGTCCCCCCCGCCTCCTCGCTCTGTCCCCCCGCCTCCTCGCTCTGTCCCCCCGCCTCCTCGCTCTGTCCCCCCGCCTCCTCGCTCTGTCCCCCCGCCTCCTCGCTCTGTCCCCCCCGCCTCCTCGCTCTGTCCCCCCGCCTCCTCGCTCTGTCCCCCCGCCTCCTCGCTCTGTCCCCCCCGCCTCCTCGCTCTGTCCCCCCCGCCTCCTCGCTCTGTCCCCCCGCCTCCTCGCTCTGTCCCCCCGCCTCCTCGCTCTGTCCCCCCGCCTCCTCGCTCTGTCCCCCCGCCTCCTCGCTCTGTCCCCCCCGCCTCCTCGCTCTGTCCCCCCGCCTCCTCGCTCTGTCCCCCCGCCTCCTCGCTCTGTCCCCCCCGCCTCCTCGCTCTGTCCCCCCCGCCTCCTCGCTCTGTCCCCCCCGCCTCCTCGCTCTGTCCCCCCCGCCTCCTCGCTCTGTCCCCCCGCCTCCTCGCTCTGTCCCCCCCGCCTCCTCGCTCTGTCCCCCCGCCTCCTCGCGCTGTCCCCCCGCCTCCTCGCTCTGTCCCCCCGCCTCCTCGCTCTGTCCCCCCGCCTCCTCGCTCTGTCCTCCCCGCCTCCTCGCTCTGTCCCCCCGCCTCCTCGCTCTGTCCTCCCCGCCTCCTCGCTCTGTCCCCCCGCCTCCTCGCGCTGTCCCCCACCTCCTCGCTGTCCCCCGCCTCCTCGCTCTGTCCCCCCGCCTCCTCGCTCTGTCCCCCCGCCTCCTCGCTCTGTCCCCCCCGCCTCCTCGCTCTGTCCCCCCGCCTCCTCGCTCTGTCCCCCCAGCCTCCTCCTCGCTCTGTCCCCCCAGCCTCCTCCTTGCTCTGTCCTCCCTACCGCCTCCTCGCTCTCTCCCCTCTCTGCCGCCCCCTTTCTCGCTCTGTCCCACCTCCCCTTCGCTCTGTCCCACCTCCCCTTCCTCGCCCTGTCCCGTCCCCTCCCCCTCCTCGCTCTGTCCCATCCCCTCCCCCTCCTCGCTCTGTCCCGTCCCCTCCTCGCTCTGTCCCGTCCCCTCCCCCCTCCTCGCTCTGTCCCGTCCCCCTCCTCGCTCTGTCCCCTCCCCCTCATCGCTCTGTCCCGTCCCCCTCCCCCTCCTCGCTCTGTCCTGTCCCCCTCCCCCTCCTTGCTCTGTCCCCTCCCCCTCCTCGCTTTGTCCCATCCCTTCCCCCTCCTCGCTTTTTCCCATCCCCCTCCTCGCTTTTTCCCCTCCCCCTCCTCGCTCTGTGCCCCTCCCCCTCCTCGCTCTGTGCCCCTCCCCCTCCTCGCTCTGTGCCCCTCCCCCTCCTCGCTCTGTGCCCCTCCCCCTCCTCGCTCTGTCCCCCTCCTCGCTCTGTCCCCCTCCACCTCCTCGCTCTGTCCCGTCCCCTCCCCCTCCTCGCTCTGTCCCGCCCCCCTCCCCCTCCTCGTTCTGTCCCGCCCCCCTCCCCCTCCTCGTTCTGTCCCGCCCCCCTCCCCCTCCTCGCTCTGTCCCGCCCCCCTCCCCCTCCTCGCTCTGTCCCGTCCCCCTCCCCCTCCTCGCTCTGTCTCGCCCCCCTCCCCCTCCTCGCTCTGTCTCGCCCCCCTCCCCCTCCTCGCTCTGTCCCGTCCCCCTCCCCCTCCTCGCTCTGTCCCGTCCCCCTCCCCCTCCTCGCTCTGTCCCGCCCCCCTCCTCGCTCTGTCCCGCCCCCCTCCCCCTCCTCGCTCTGTCCCGCCCCCCTCCCCCTCCTCGTTCTGTCCCGCCCCCCTCCCCCTCCTCGCTCTGTCCCGTCCCCCTCCCCCCTCCTCGCTCTGTCCCGTCCCCCTCCCCCCTCCTCGCTCTGTCCCGCCCCCCTCCCCCTCCTCGCTCTGTCCCGCCCCCCTCCCCCTCCTCGCTCTGTCCCGCCCCCCTCCCCCTCCTCGCTCTGTCCCGCCCCCCTCCCCCTCCTCGCTCTGTCCCGTCCCCCTCCCCCTCCTCGCTCTGTCTCGCCCCCCTCCCCCTCCTCGCTCTGTCTCGCCCCCCTCCCCCTCCTCGCTCTGTCTCGCCCCCCTCCCCCTCCTCGCTCTGTCCTGTCCCCCTCCCCCTCCTCGCTCTGTCCCGTCCCCCTCCCCCTCCTCGCTCTGTCCCGCCCCCCTCCTCGCTCTGTCCCGCCCCCCTCCCCCTCCTCGCTCTGTCCCGCCCCCCTCCTCGCTCTGTCCCGCCCCCCTCCCCCTCCTCGCTCTGAAACCCGCCCCCCTCCCCCTCCTCGCTCTGTCCCGCCCCCCTCCTCGCTCTGTCCCGCCCCCCTCCCCCTCCTCGCTCTGTCCCGTCCCCCTCCCCCCTCCTCGCTCTGTCCCGTCCCCCTCCCCCTCCTCGCTCTGTCCTGTCCCCTCCCCCCTCCTCGCTCTGTCCCGCCCCCCTCCCCCTCCTCGCTCTGTCCCGCCCCCCTCCCCCTCCTCGCTCTGTCCCGCCCCCCTCCCCCTCCTCGCTCTGTCCCGCCCCCCTCCCCCTCCTCGCTCTGTCCCGCCCCCTTCCCCCTCCTCGCTCTGTCCCGCCCCCCTCCCCCTCCTCGTTCTGTCCCGCCCCCCTCCCCCTCCTCGCTCTGTCCCGTCCCCCTCCCCCCTCCTCGCTCTGTCCCGTCCCCCTCCCCCTCCTCGCTCTGTCCCGTCCCCCTCCCCCCTCCTCGCTCTGTCCCGTCCCCCTCCCCCCTCCTCGCTCTGTCCCGTCCCGCCTCGTCCCCACCAGTGGAAAGATGCACCGTTGCCACTTTCCATTGGTGCCTTGATTGAGCTCCGGCCTCGCGGCCGCTCTGTGCCTGGTGGGAACACGTGTTGGGATCCCAAAATGGAGGGAGACTGGATTGCTCCTTTAGTCTCCGAGCTGGCTGAGGCTTTATATTGCATATACTTTACATGGGGCAGCTCCGGCTGGGGCAGCTCCGGCTGGGGCAGCTCCGGCTGGGGCAGCAAATGGTTGGGGAAAATGGTGCACACATTAGGAAGATAGCAGCTGTTAAGTCTGAGACCCGTGCGTGTGGCAGGCGTCGGATCCCCGTGCGTGTGGCAGGCGTCGGATCCCTGTGCGTGTGGCAGGCGTCGGATCCCTGTGCGTGTGGCAGGCGTCGGATCCCCGTGCGTGTGGCAGGCGGCGGATCCCTGTGCGTGTGGCAGGCGTCGGATCCCTGTGCGTGTGGCAGGCGTCGGATCCCTGTGCGTGTGGCAGGCGGCGGATCCCCGTGCGTGTGGCAGGCGGCGGATCCCCGTGCGTGTGGCAGGCGTCGGATCCCTGTGCGTGTGGCAGGCGTCGGATCCCTGTGCGTGTGGCAGGCGTCGGATCCCTGTGCGTGTGGCAGGCGTCGGATCCCCGTGCGTGTGGCAGGCGTCGGATCCCTGTGCGTGTGGCAGGCGTCGGATCCCTGTGCGTGTGGCAGGCGTCGGATCCCTGTGCGTGTGGCAGGCGGCGGATCCCCGTGCGTGTGGCAGGCGTCGGATCCCTGTGCGTGTGGCAGGCGTCGGATCCCTGTGCGTGTGGCAGGCGTCGGATCCCTGTGCGTGTGGCAGGCGTCGGATCCCCGTGCGTGTGGCAGGCGGCGGATCCCCGTGCGTGTGGCAGGCGTCGGATCCCTGTGCGTGTGGCAGGCGTCGGATCCCTGTGCGTGTGGCAGGCGTCGGATCCCTGTGCGTGTGGCAGGCGTCGGATCCCCGTGCGTGTGGCAGGCGTCGGATCCCTGTGCGTGTGGCAGGCGTCGGATCCCTGTGCGTGTGGCAGGCGTCGGATCCCCGTGCGTGTGGCAGGCGTCGGATCCCCGTGCGTGTGGCAGGCGTCGGATCCCTGTGCGTGTGGCAGGCGGCGGATCCCTGTGCGTGTGGCAGGCGGCGGATCCCCGTGCGTGTGGCAGGCGGCGGATCCCCGTGCGTGTGGCAGGCGGCGGATCCCTGTGCGTGTGGCAGGCGTCGGATCCCTGTGCGTGTGGCAGGCGTCGGATCCCTGTGCGTGTGGCAGGCGTCGGATCCCCGTGCGTGTGGCAGGCGTCGGATCCCTGTGCGTGTGGCAGGCGTCGGATCCCTGTGCGTGTGGCAGGCGTCGGATCCCCGTGCGTGTGGCAGGCGTCGGATCCCCGTGCGTGTGGCAGGCGTCGGATCCCCGTGCGTGTGGCAGGCGGCGGATCCCCGTGCGTGTGGCAGGCGGCGGATCCCCGTGCGTGTGGCAGGCGGCGGATCCCCGTGCGTGTGGCAGGCGGCGGATCCCCGTGCGTGTGGCAGGCGTCGGATCCCTGTGCGTGTGGCAGGCGTCGGATCCCTGTGCGTGTGGCAGGCGTCGGATCCCCGTGCGTGTGGCAGGCGGCGGATCCCCGTGCGTGTGGCAGGCGGCGGATCCCCGTGCGTGTGGCAGGCGGCGGATCCCCGTGCGTGTGGCAGGCATCAGATCCCGTGCGTGTGGCAGGCGGCGGATCCCCGTGCGTGTGGCAGGCGGCGGATCCCTGTGCGTGTGGCAGGCGGCGGATCCCCGTGCGTGTGGCAGGCGGCGGATCCCCGTGCGTGTGGCAGGCATCAGATCCCGTGCGTGTGGCAGGCGGCGGATCCCTGTGCGTGTGGCAGGCGGCGGATCCCTGTGCGTGTGGCAGGCGTCGGATCCCCGTGCGTGTGGCAGGCGTCGGATCCCTGTGCGTGTGGCAGGCGGCGGATCCCCGTGCGTGTGGCAGGCGGCGGATCCCTGTGCGTGTGGCAGGCATCAGATCCCGTGCGTGTGGCAGGCGGCGGATCCCTGTGCGTGTGGCAGGCGTCGGATCCCCGTGCGTGTGGCAGGCGTCGGATCCCTGTGAGTGTGGCAGGCGTCGGATCCCCGTGCGTGTGGCAGGCGTCGGATCCCTGTGCGTGTGGCAGGCGGCGGATCCCCGTGCGTGTGGCAGGCGGCGGATCCCTGTGCGTGTGGCAGGCGGCGGATCCCTGTGCGTGTGGCAGGCGGCGGATCCCCGTGCGTGTGGCAGGCGTCGGATCCCCGTGCGTGTGGCAGGCGTCGGATCCCTGTGCGTGTGGCAGGCGTCGGATCCCTGTGCGTGTGGCAGGCGGCGGATCCCCGTGCGTGTGGCAGGCGGCGGATCCCCGTGCGTGTGGCAGGCGTCGGATCCCCGTGCGTGTGGCAGGCGTCGGATCCCCGTGCGTGTGGCAGGCGTCGGATCCCTGTGCGTGTGGCAGGCGTCGGATCCCTGTGCGTGTGGCAGGCGGCGGATCCCTGTGCGTGTGGCAGGCGGCGGATCCCTGTGCGTGTGGCAGGCGTCGGATCCCTGTGCGTGTGGCAGGCGGCGGATCCCTGTGCGTGTGGCAGGCGGCGGATCCCTGTGCGTGTGGCAGGCGTCGGATCCCTGTGCGTGTGGCAGGCGTCGGATCCCTGTGCGTGTGGCAGGCGTCGGATCCCGTGCGTGTGGCAGGTGGCGGATCCCTGTGCGTGTGGCAGGCGGCGGATCCCCGTGCGTGTGGCAGGCGTCGGATCCCTGTGCGTGTGGCAGGCGTCGGATCCCCTGTGCGTGTGGCAGGCGTCGGATCCCTGTGCGTGTGGCAGGCGTCGGATCCCCGTGCGTGTGGCAGGCGTCGGATCCCCGTGCGTGTGGCAGGCGTCGGATCCCTGTGCGTGTGGCAGGCGTCGGATCCCTGTGCGTGTGGCAGGCGTCGGATCCCTGTGCGTGTGGCAGGCGTCGGATCCCTGTGCGTGTGGCAGGCGTCGGATCCCGTGCGTGTGGCAGGCGTCGGATCCCTGTGCGTGTGGCAGGCGTCGGATCCCTGTGCGTGTGGCAGGCGTCGGATCCCTGTGCGTGTGGCAGGCGGCGGATCCCCGTGCGTGTGGCAGGCGTCGGATCCCTGTGCGTGTGGCAGGCGTCGGATCCCTGTGCGTGTGGCAGGCGTCGGATCCCTGTGCGTGTGGCAGGCGTCGGATCCCCGTGCGTGTGGCAGGCGGCGGATCCCCGTGCGTGTGGCAGGCGTCGGATCCCTGTGCGTGTGGCAGGCGTCGGATCCCTGTGCGTGTGGCAGGCGTCGGATCCCTGTGCGTGTGGCAGGCGTCGGATCCCCGTGCGTGTGGCAGGCGTCGGATCCCTGTGCGTGTGGCAGGCGTCGGATCCCTGTGCGTGTGGCAGGCGTCGGATCCCTGTGCGTGTGGCAGGCGTCGGATCCCCGTGCGTGTGGCAGGCGTCGGATCCCGTGCGTGTGGCAGGCGTCGGATCCCTGTGCGTGTGGCAGGCGTCGGATCCCTGTGCGTGTGGCAGGCGGCGGATCCCCGTGCGTGTGGCAGGCGGCGGATCCCCGTGCGTGTGGCAGGCGGCGGATCCCTGTGCGTGTGGCAGGCGTCGGATCCCTGTGCGTGTGGCAGGCGTCGGATCCCTGTGCGTGTGGCAGGCGTCGGATCCCCGTGCGTGTGGCAGGCGTCGGATCCCTGTGCGTGTGGCAGGCGTCGGATCCCTGTGCGTTGTGGCAGGCGTCGGATCCCCGTGCGTGTGGCAGGCGTCGGATCCCCGTGCGTGTGGCAGGCGTCGGATCCCGTGCGTGTGGCAGGCGGCGGATCCCCGTGCGTGTGGCAGGCGGCGGATCCCCGTGCGTGTGGCAGGCGGCGGATCCCCGTGCGTGTGGCAGGCGGCGGATCCCCGTGCGTGTGGCAGGCGTCGGATCCCTGTGCGTGTGGCAGGCGTCGGATCCCTGTGCGTGTGGCAGGCGTCGGATCCCCGTGCGTGTGGCAGGCGGCGGATCCCCGTGCGTGTGGCAGGCGGCGGATCCCCGTGCGTGTGGCAGGCGGCGGATCCCCGTGCGTGTGGCAGGCATCAGATCCCGTGCGTGTGGCAGGCGGCGGATCCCCGTGCGTGTGGCAGGCGGCGGATCCCTGTGCGTGTGGCAGGCGGCGGATCCCCGTGCGTGTGGCAGGCGGCGGATCCCCGTGCGTGTGGCAGGCATCAGATCCCGTGCGTGTGGCAGGCGGCGGATCCCTGTGCGTGTGGCAGGCGGCGGATCCCTGTGCGTGTGGCAGGCGTCGGATCCCCGTGCGTGTGGCAGGCGTCGCGATCAGCGATCCCTGTGCGTGTGGCAGGCGGCGGATCCCCGTGCGTGTGGCAGGCGGCGGATCCCTGTGCGTGTGGCAGGCATCAGATCCCGTGCGTGTGGCAGGCGGCGGATCCCTGTGCGTGTGGCAGGCGTCGGATCCCCGTGCGTGTGGCAGGCGTCGGATCCCTGTGAGTGTGGCAGGCGTCGGATCCCCGTGCGTGTGGCAGGCGTCGGATCCCTGTGCGTGTGGCAGGCGGCGGATCCCCGTGCGTGTGGCAGGCGGCGGATCCCTGTGCGTGTGGCAGGCGGCGGATCCCCGTGCGTGTGGCAGGCGGCGGATCCCCGTGCGTGTGGCAGGCGGCGGATCCCCGTGCGTGTGGCAGGCGGCGGATCCCCGTGCGTGTGGCAGGCGGCGGATCCCCGTGCGTGTGGCAGGCGTCGGATCCCTGTGCGTGTGGCAGGCGTCGGATCCCTGTGCGTGTGGCAGGCGTCGGATCCCCGTGCGTGTGGCAGGCGGCGGATCCCCGTGCGTGTGGCAGGCGGCGGATCCCCGTGCGTGTGGCAGGCGGCGGATCCCCGTGCGTGTGGCAGGCATCAGATCCCGTGCGTGTGGCAGGCGGCGGATCCCCGTGCGTGTGGCAGGCGGCGGATCCCTGTGCGTGTGGCAGGCGGCGGATCCCCGTGCGTGTGGCAGGCGGCGGATCCCCGTGCGTGTGGCAGGCATCAGATCCCGTGCGTGTGGCAGGCGGCGGATCCCTGTGCGTGTGGCAGGCGGCGGATCCCTGTGCGTGTGGCAGGCGTCGGATCCCCGTGCGTGTGGCAGGCGTCGGATCCCTGTGCGTGTGGCAGGCGGCGGATCCCCGTGCGTGTGGCAGGCGGCGGATCCCTGTGCGTGTGGCAGGCATCAGATCCCGTGCGTGTGGCAGGCGGCGGATCCCTGTGCGTGTGGCAGGCGTCGGATCCCCGTGCGTGTGGCAGGCGTCGGATCCCTGTGAGTGTGGCAGGCGTCGGATCCCCGTGCGTGTGGCAGGCGTCGGATCCCTGTGCGTGTGGCAGGCGGCGGATCCCCGTGCGTGTGGCAGGCGGCGGATCCCTGTGCGTGTGGCAGGCGGCGGATCCCTGTGCGTGTGGCAGGCGGCGGATCCCCGTGCGTGTGGCAGGCGTCGGATCCCCGTGCGTGTGGCAGGCGTCGGATCCCTGTGCGTGTGGCAGGCGTCGGATCCCTGTGCGTGTGGCAGGCGTCGGATCCCCGTGCGTGTGGCAGGCGGCGGATCCCGTGCGTGTGGCAGGCGTCGGATCCCCGTGCGTGTGGCAGGCGTCGGATCCCCGTGCGTGTGGCAGGCGTCGGATCCCTGTGCGTGTGGCAGGCGTCGGATCCCTGTGCGTGTGGCAGGCGGCGGATCCCTGTGCGTGTGGCAGGCGGCGGATCCCTGTGCGTGTGTGGCAGGCGTCGGATCCCTGTGCGTGTGGCAGGCGTCGGATCCCTGTGCGTGTGGCAGGCGGCGGATCCCTGTGCGTGTGGCAGGCGTCGGATCCCTGTGCGTGTGGCAGGCGTCGGATCCCTGTGCGTGTGGCAGGCGTCGGATCCCCGTGCGTGTGGCAGGTGGCGGATCCCTGTGCGTGTGGCAGGCGGCGGATCCCCGTGCGTGTGGCAGGCGTCGGATCCCTGTGCGTGTGGCAGGCGTCGGATCCCCGTGCGTGTGGCAGGCGTCGGATCCCCGTGCGTGTGGCAGGCGTCGGATCCCCGTGCGTGTGGCAGGCGTCGGATCCCCGTGCGTGTGGCAGGCGTCGGATCCCGTGCGTGTGGCAGGCGTCGGATCCCCGTGCGTGTGGCAGGCGTCGGATCCCCGTGCGTGTGGCAGGCGGCGGATCCCCGTGCGTGTGGCAGGCGTCGGATCCCTGTGCGTGTGGCAGGCGTCGGATCCCTGTGCGTGTGGCAGGCGTCGGATTCCCCCGTGCGTGTGGCAGGCGGCGGATCCCGTGCGTGTGGCAGGCGGCGGATCCCCGTGCGTGTGGCAGGCGGCGGATCCCCGTGCGTGTGGCAGGCATCAGATCCCGTGCGTGTGGCAGGCGGCGGATCCCTGTGCGTGTGGCAGGCGGCGGATCCCTGTGCGTGTGGCAGGCGGCGGATCCCCGTGCGTGTGGCAGGCGGCGGATCCCCGTGCGTGTGGCAGGCATCAGATCCCGTGCGTGTGGCAGGCAGCGGATCCCTGTGCGTGTGGCAGGCGTCGGATCCCTGTGCGTGTGGCAGGCGGCGGATCCCTGTGCGTGTGGCAGGCGTCGGATCCCCGTGCGTGTGGCAGGCGTCGGATCCCTGTGCGTGTGGCAGGCGGCGGATCCCCGTGCGTGTGGCAGGCGGCGGATCCCCGTGCGTGTGGCAGGCATCAGATCCCGTGCGTGTGGCAGGCGGCGGATCCCCGTGCGTGTGGCAGGCGGCGGGTCCCTGTGCGTGTGGCAGGCGTCGGATCCCCGTGCGTGTGGCAGGCGTCGGATCCCTGTGAGTGTGGCAGGCGTCGGATCCCCGTGCGTGTGGCAGGCGTCGGATCCCTGTGCGTGTGGCAGGCGGCGGATCCCCGTGCGTGTGGCAGGCGGCGGATCCCCGTGCGTGTGGCAGGCGGCGGATCCCCGTGCGTGTGGCAGGCGGCGGATCCCTGTGCGTGTGGCAGGCGGCGGATCCCTGTGCGTGTGGCAGGCGTCGGATCCCCGTGCGTGTGGCAGGCGGCGGATCCCCGTGCGTGTGGCAGGCGGCGGATCCCTGTGCGTGTGGCAGGCGGCGGATCCCCGTGCGTGTGGCAGGCGTCGGATCCCCGTGCGTGTGGCAGGCGTCGGATCCCCGTGCGTGTGGCAGGCGGCGGATCCCCGTGCGTGTGGCAGGCGGCGGATCCCTGTGCGTGTGGCAGGCGGCGGATCCCCGTGCGTGTGGCAGGCGTCGGATCCCCGTGCGTGTGGCAGGCGTCGGATCCCTGTGCGTGTGGCAGGCGTCGGATCCCCGTGCGTGTGGCAGGCGTCGGATCCCCGTGCGTGTGGCAGGCGGCGGATCCCCGTGCGTGTGGCAGGCGTCGGATCCCCGTGCGTGTGGCAGGCGTCGGATCCCTGTGCGTGTGGCAGGCGGCGGATCCCTGTGCGTGTGGCAGGCGGCGGATCCCTGTGCGTGTGGCAGGCGTCGGATCCCTGTGCGTGTGGCAGGCGTCGGATCCCTGTGCGTGTGGCAGGCGGCGGATCCCTGTGCGTGTGGCAGGCGTCGGATCCCTGTGCGTGTGGCAGGCGTCGGATCCCTGTGCGTGTGGCAGGCGTCGGATCCCCGTGCGTGTGGCAGGCGGCGGATCCCTGTGCGTGTGGCAGGCGGCGGATCCCCGTGCGTGTGGCAGGCGTCGGATCCCTGTGCGTGTGGCAGGCGTCGGATCCCCGTGCGTGTGGCAGGCGTCGGATCCCCGTGCGTGTGGCAGGCGTCGGATCCCCGTGCGTGTGGCAGGCGTCGGATCCCCGTGCGTGTGGCAGGCGTCGGATCCCCGTGCGTGTGGCAGGCGTCGGATCCCCGTGCGTGTGGCAGGCGTCGGATCCCCGTGCGTGTGGCAGGCGTCGGATCCCCGTGCGTGTGGCAGGCGTCGGATCCCTGTGCGTGTGGCAGGCGGCGGATCCCTGTGCGTGTGGCAGGCGGCGGATCCCTTCACCCATATCTTGGTGATGTCCCCAGATGTATAATGTCCGTATCGGAGAAACTAATCACTAAATCGGGTACTTTCGCTCATGAAAGGTTTTAGTAGCCAGTTTATCAGGGACATTGTACATACACTGGGCTGTGACATGTTCTATTGGAACATGTATCACACACGTATAGTTTCTGCACAGGTCTGCCTCGTCTCTTGAGAGACATTCACCGTGTTTGTGTCATTAAAGGACAGCGTGTCTGCGCCGCCGGTTTTGCAGGCGCTGATTGGCGGGACATCAGATGCACGGTTTGGGCAGGAGGACAGAGGGAGTGAGCTTGTATACTCGTTACTAGTCTTGATGTCGTCCCGCAGGCAGTGCAGCATTCAGGGAGCCGTGTATACGGCGGTCACCGCGCTCGGATTACTTCAAGTGTCACTGTGCGCCTACGGCAGATGTGCGTTGTGACGGCGCTATTTCTTCTGTTTGACATTGATCACTTACACGCACGTTCATTTACACGCACGTTCATTTACACGCACGTTCACTTACACGCACGTTCGTTTACACGCACGGTAATTTCAGGTTATAGATGGCAGAATCAATTAATGGTGAATAGCGACTCAAATGTTACATTGCGTTACATTACGTTACAATATTGCCCAATGTAACGCCTCTAATTTCTGCGATAACCCCTCCCCAGTTCTCTCGGTAACACGGACCATGCACAGTACCTGTATACATTCATACTGAGACACACGGACCATGCACAGTACCTGTATACGTTCATACTGAGACACACGGACCATGCACAGTACCTGTATACATTCATACTGAGACACACGGACCATGCACAGTACCTGTATACATTCATACTGAGACACACGGACCATGCACAGTACATGTATACATTCATACTGAGACACACGGACCATGCACAGTACCTGTATACATTCATACTGAGAAACACGGACCATGCACAGTACCTGTATACATTCATACTGAGACACACGGACCATGCACAGTACCTGTATACATTCATACTGAGACACACGGACCATGCACAGTACCTTTATACATTCATACTGAGACACACGGACCATGCACAGTACCTGTATACATTCATACTGAGACACACGGACCATGCACAGTACCTGTATACATTCATACTGAGACACACGGACCATGCACAGTACCTGTATACATTCATACTGAGACACACGGACCATGCACAGTACCTGTATACATTCATACTGAGACACACGGACCATGCACAGTACCTGTATACATTCATACTGAGACACACGGACCATGCACAGTACCTGTATACATTCATACTGAGACACACGGACCATGCACAGTACCTGTATACATTCATACTGAGACACACGGACCATGCACAGTACCTGTATACATTCATACTGAGACACACGGACCATGCACAGTACCTGTATACATTCATACTGAGACACACGAACCATGCACAGTACCTGTATACATTCATACTGAGACACACGGACCATGCACAGTACCTGTATACATTCATACTGAGACACACGGACCATGCACAGTACCTGTATACATTCATACTGAGACACACGAACCATGCACAGTACCTGTATACATTCATACTGAGACACACGGACCATGCACAGTACCTGTATACATTCATACTGAGACACACGGACCATGCACAGTACCTGTATACATTCATACTGAGACACACGGACCATGCACAGTACCTGTATACATTCATACTGAGACACACGGACCATGCACAGTACCTGTATACATTCATACTGAGACACACGGACCATGCACAGTACCTGTATACATTCATACTGAGACACACGGACCATGCACAGTACCTGTATACATTCATACTGAGACACACGGACCATGCACAGTACCTGTATACATTCATACTGAGACACACGGACCATGCACAGTACCTGTATACATTCATACTGAGACACACGGACAATGCACAGTACCTGTATACATTCACACTGAGACACACGGACCATGCACAGTACCTGTATACATTCACACTGAGACACACGGACCATGCACAGTATCTGTATACATTCACACTGAGACACACGGACCATGCACAGTACCTGTATACATTCACACTGAGACACACGGACCATGCACAGTATCTGTATACATTCACACTGAGACACACGGACCATGCACAGTACCTGTATACATTCACACTGAGACACACGGACCATGCACAGTACCTGTATACATTCACACTGAGACACACGGACCATGCACAGTATCTGTATACATTCACACTGAGACACACGGACCATGCACAGTACCTGTATACATTCACACTGAGACACACGGACCATGCACAGTACCTGTATACATTCATACTGAGACACACGGACCATGCACAGTACCTGTATACATTCATACTGAGACACACGGACCATGCACTGTACCTGTATACATTCATACTGAGACACACGGACCATGCACAGTACCTGTATACATTCATACTGAGACACACGGACCATGCACAGTACCTGTATACATTCATACTGAGACACACGGACCATGCACAGTACCTGTATACATTCATACTGAGAAACACGGACCATGCACAGTACCTGTATACATTCATACTGAGACACACGGACCATGCACAGTACCTGTATACATTCACACTGAGACACACGGACCATGCACAGTATCTGTATACATTCACACTGAGACACACGGACCATGCACAGTACCTGTATACATTCACACTGAGACACACGGACCATGCACAGTACCTGTATACATTCATACTGAGAAACACGGACCATGCACAGTACCTGTATACATTCATACTGAGACACACGGACCATGCACAGTACCTGTATACATTCATACTGAGACACACGGACAATGCACAGTACCTGTATACATTCATACTGAGACACACGGACAATGCACAGTACCTGTATACATTCATACTGAGACACACGGACCATGCACAGTACCTGTATACATTCATACTGAGACACACGGACCATGCACAGTACCTGTATACATTCATACTGAGACACACGGACCATGCACAGTACCTGTATACATTCATACTGAGACACACGGACCATGCACAGTACCTGTATACATTCATACTGAGACACACGGACCATGCACAGTACCTGTATACATTCATACTGAGAAACACGGACCATGCACAGTACCTGTATACATTCATACTGAGACACACGGACCATGCACAGTACCTGTATACATTCATACTGAGACACACGGACCATGCACAGTACCTGTATACATTCATACTGAGACACACGGACCATGCACAGTACCTGTATACATTCATACTGAGACACACGGACCATGCACAGTACCTGTATACATTCATACTGAGACACATGGACCATGCACAGTACCTGTATACATTCATACTGAGAAACACGGACCATGCACAGTACCTGTATACATTCACACTGAGACACACGGACCATGCACAGTACCTGTATACATTCACACTGAGACACACGGACCATGCACAGTATCTGTATACATTCACACTGAGACACACGGACCATGCACAGTACCTGTATACATTCACACTGAGACACACGGACCATGCACAGTACCTGTATACATTCATACTGAGACACACGGACCATGCACAGTACCTGTATACATTCATACTGAGACACACGGACCATGCACTGTACCTGTATACATTCATACTGAGACACACGGACCATGCACAGTACCTGTATACATTCATACTGAGACACACGGACCATGCACAGTACCTGTATACATTCATACTGAGACACACGGACCATGCACAGTACCTGTATACATTCATACTGAGACACACGGACCATGCACAGTACCTGTATACATTCATACTGAGACACACGGACCATGCACAGTACCTGTATACATTCATACTGAGACACACGGACCATGCACAGTACCTGTATACATTCATACTGAGACACACGGACCATGCACAGTACCTGTATACATTCATACTGAGACACACGGACCATGCACAGTACCTGTATACATTCATACTGAGACACACGGACCATGCACAGTACCTGTATACATTCATGCTGAGACACACGGACCATGCACAGTACCTGTATACATTCATGCTGAGACACACGGACCATGCACAGTACCTGTATACATTCATGCTGAGACACACGGACCATGCACAGTACCTGTATACATTCATACTGAGACACACGGACCATGCACAGTACCTGTATACATTCATACTGAGACACACGGACCATGCACAGTACCTGTATACATTCATACTGAGACACACGGACCATGCACAGTACCTGTATACATTCATACTGAGACACACGGACCATGCACAGTACCTGTATACATTCATACTGAGACACACGGACCATGCACAGTACCTGTATACATTCATACTGAGACACACGGACCATGCACAGTACCTGTATACATTCATACTGAGACACACGGACCATGCACAGTACCTGTATACATTCATACTGAGAAACACGGACCATGCACAGTACCTGTATACATTCATACTGAGACACACGGACCATGCACAGTACCTGTATACATTCATACTGAGACACACGGACCATGCACAGTACCTGTATACATTCATACTGAGACACACGGACCATGCACAGTACCTGTATACATTCATACTGAGACACACGGACCATGCACAGTACCTGTTTACATTCATACTGAGACACACGGACCATGCACAGTACCTGTATACATTCATACTGAGAAACACGGACCATGCACAGTACCTGTATACATTCATACTGAGACACACGGACCATGCACAGTACCTGTTTACATTCCTACTGAGACACACGGACCATGCACAGTACCTGTATACATTCATACTGAGACACACGGACCATGCACAGTACCTGTTTACATCATACTGAGACACACGGACCATGCACAGTACCTGTATACATTCATACTGAGACACACGGACCATGCACAGTACCTGTATACATTCATACTGAGACACACGGACCATGCACAGTACCTGTATACATTCATACTGAGACACACGGACCATGCACAGTACCTGTATACATTCATACTGAGACACACGGACCATGCACAGTACCTGTATACATTCATACTGAGAAACACGGACCATGCACAGTACCTGTATACATTCATACTGAGACACACGGACCATGCACAGTACCTGTATACATTCATACTGAGACACACGGACCATGCACAGTACCTGTATACATTCATACTGAGACACACGGACCATGCACAGTACCTGTATACATTCATACTGAGACACACGGACCATGCACAGTACCTGTATACATTCATACTGAGACACACGGACCATGCACAGTACCTGTATACATTCATACTGAGACACACGGACCATGCACAGTACCTGTATACATTCATACTGAGACACCGGACCATGCACAGTACCTGTATACATTCATACTGAGACACACGGACCATGCACAGTACCTGTATACATTCATACTGAGACACACGGACCATGCACAGTACCTCGATACATTCATACTGAGACACACGGACCATGCACAGTACCTGTATATACATTCATACTGAGACACACGGACCATGCACAGTACCTGTATACATTCATACTGAGACACACGGACCATGCACAGTACCTGTATACATTCATACTGAGACACACGGACCATGCACAGTACCTGTATACATTCATACTGAGACACACGGACCATGCACAGTACCTGTATACATTCATACTGAGACACACGGACCATGCACAGTACCTGTATACATTCATACTGAGACACACGGACCATGCACAGTACCTGTATACATTCATACTGAGACACACGGACCATGCACAGTACCTGTATACATTCATACTGAGACACACGGACCATGCACAGTACCTGTATACATTCATACTGAGACACACGGACCATGCACAGTACCTGTATACATTCATACTGAGACACACGGACCATGCACAGTACCTGTATACATTCATACTGAGACACACGGACCATGCACAGTACCTGTATACATTCATACTGAGACACACGGACCATGCACAGTACCTGTATACATTCATACTGAGACACACGGACCATGCACAGTACCTGTATACATTCATACTGAGACACACGGACCATGCACAGTACCTGTATACATTCATACTGAGACACACGGACCATGCACAGTACCTGTATACATTCATACTGAGACACACGGACCATGCACAGTACCTGTATACATTCATACTGAGACACACGGACCATGCACAGTACCTGTATACATTCATACTGAGACACACGGACCATGCACAGTACCTGTATACATTCATACTGAGACACACGGACCATGCACAGTACCTGTATACATTCATACTGAGACACACGGACCATGCACAGTACCTGTATACATTCATACTGAGACACACGGACCATGCACAGTACCTGTATACATTCATACTGAGACACACGGACCATGCACAGTACCTGTATACATTCATACTGAGACACACGGACCATGCACAGTACCTGTATACATTCATACTGAGACACACGGACCATGCACAGTACCTGTATACATTCATACTGAGACACACGGACCATGCACAGTACCTGTATACATTCATACTGAGACACACGGACCATGCACAGTACCTGTATACATTCATACTGAGACACACGGACCATGCACAGTACCTGTATACATTCATACTGAGACACACGGACCATGCACAGTACCTGTATACATTCATACTGAGACACACGGACCATGCACAGTACCTGTATACATTCATACTGAGACACACGGACCATGCACAGTACCTGTATACATTCATACTGAGACACACGGACCATGCACAGTACCTGTATACATTCATACTGAGACACACGGACCATGCACAGTACCTGTATACATTCATACTGAGACACACGGACCATGCACAGTACCTGTATACATTCATACTGAGACACACGGACCATGCACAGTACCTGTATACATTCATACTGAGACACACGGACCATGCACAGTACCTGTATACATTCATACTGAGACACACGGACCATGCACAGTACCTGTATACATTCATACTGAGACACACGGACCATGCACAGTACCTGTATACATTCATACTGAGACACACGGACCATGCACAGTACCTGTATACATTCATACTGAGACACACGGACCATGCACAGTACCTGTATACATTCATACTGAGACACACGGACCATGCACAGTACCTGTATACATTCATACTGAGACACACGGACCATGCACAGTACCTGTATACATTCATACTGAGACACACGGACCATGCACAGTACCTGTATACATTCATACTGAGACACACGGACCATGCACAGTACCTGTATACATTCATACTGAGACACACGGACCATGCACAGTACCTGTATACATTCATACTGAGACACACGGACCATGCACAGTACCTGTATACATTCATACTGAGACACACGGACCATGCACAGTACCTGGTATACATTCATACTGAGACACACGGACCATGCACAGTACCTGTATACATTCATACTGAGACACACGGACCATGCACAGTACCTGTATACATTCATACTGAGACACACGGACCATGCACAGTACCTGTATACATTCATACTGAGACACACGGACCATGCACAGTACCTGTATACATTCATACTGAGACACACGGACCATGCACAGTACCTGTATACATTCATACTGAGACACACGGACCATGCACAGTACCTGTATACATTCATACTGAGACACACGGACCATGCACAGTACCTGTATACATTCATACTGAGACACACGGACCATGCACAGTACCTGTATACATTCATACTGAGACACACGGACCATGCACAGTACCTGTATACATTCATACTGAGACACACGGACCATGCACAGTACCTGTATACATTCATACTGAGACACACGGACCATGCACAGTACCTGTATACATTCATACTGAGACACACGGACCATGCACAGTACCTGTATACATTCATACTGAGACACACGGACCATGCACAGTACCTGTATACATTCATACTGAGACACACGGACCATGCACAGTACCTGTATACATTCATACTGAGACACACGGACCATGCACAGTACCTGTATACATTCATACTGAGACACACGGACCATGCACAGTACCTGTATACATTCATACTGAGACACACGGACCATGCACAGTACCTGTATACATTCATACTGAGACACACGGACCATGCACAGTACCTGTATACATTCATACTGAGACACACGGACCATGCACAGTACCTGTATACATTCATACTGAGACACACGGACCATGCACAGTACCTGTATACATTCATACTGAGACACACGGACCATGCACAGTACCTGTATACATTCATACTGAGACACACGGACCATGCACAGTACCTGTATACATTCATACTGAGACACACGGACCATGCACAGTACCTGTATACATTCATACTGAGACACACGGACCATGCACAGTACCTGTATACATTCATACTGAGACACACGGACCATGCACAGTACCTGTATACATTCATACTGAGACACACGGACCATGCACAGTACCTGTATACATTCATACTGAGACACACGGACCATGCACAGTACCTGTATACATTCATACTGAGACACACGGACCATGCACAGTACCTGTATACATTCATACTGAGACACACGGACCATGCACAGTACCTGTATACATTCATACTGAGACACACGGACCATGCACAGTACCTGTATACATTCATACTGAGACACACGGACCATGCACAGTACCTGTATACATTCATACTGAGACACACGGACCATGCACAGTACCTGTATACATTCATACTGAGACACACGGACCATGCACAGTACCTGTATACATTCATACTGAGACACACGGACCATGCACAGTACCTGTATACATTCATACTGAGACACACGGACCATGCACAGTACCTGTATACATTCATACTGAGACACACGGACCATGCACAGTACCTGTATACATTCATACTGAGACACACGGACCATGCACAGTACCTGTATACATTCATACTGAGACACACGGACCATGCACAGTACCTGTATACATTCATACTGAGACACACGGACCATGCACAGTACCTGTATACATTCATACTGAGACACACGGACCATGCACAGTACCTGTATACATTCATACTGAGACACACGGACCATGCACAGTACCTGTATACATTCATACTGAGACACACGGACCATGCACAGTACCTGTATACATTCATACTGAGACACACGGACCATGCACAGTACCTGTATACATTCATACTGAGACACACGGACCATGCACAGTACCTGTATACATTCATACTGAGACACACGGACCATGCACAGTACCTGTATACATTCATACTGAGACACACGGACCATGCACAGTACCTGTATACATTCATACTGAGACACACGGACCATGCACAGTACCTGTATACATTCATACTGAGACACACGGACCATGCACAGTACCTGTATACATTCATACTGAGACACACGGACCATGCACAGTACCTGTATACATTCATACTGAGACACACGGACCATGCACAGTACCTGTATACATTCATACTGAGACACACGGACCATGCACAGTACCTGTATACATTCATACTGAGACACACGGACCATGCACAGTACCTGTATACATTCATACTGAGACACACGGACCATGCACAGTACCTGTATACATTCATACTGAGACACACGGACCATGCACAGTACCTGTATACATTCATACTGAGACACACGGACCATGCACAGTACCTGTATACATTCATACTGAGACACACGGACCATGCACAGTACCTGTATACATTCATACTGAGACACACGGACCATGCACAGTACCTGTATACATTCATACTGAGACACACGGACCATGCACAGTACCTGTATACATTCATACTGAGACACACGGACCATGCACAGTACCTGTATACATTCATACTGAGACACACGGACCATGCACAGTACCTGTATACATTCATACTGAGACACACGGACCATGCACAGTACCTGTATACATTCATACTGAGACACACGGACCATGCACAGTACCTGTATACATTCATACTGAGACACACGGACCATGCACAGTACCTGTATACATTCATACTGAGACACACGGACCATGCACAGTACCTGTATACATTCATACTGAGACACACGGACCATGCACAGTACCTGTATACATTCATACTGAGACACACGGACCATGCACAGTACCTGTATACATTCATACTGAGACACACGGACCATGCACAGTACCTGTATACATTCATACTGAGACACACGGACCATGCACAGTACCTGTATACATTCATACTGAGACACACGGACCATGCACAGTACCTGTATACATTCATACTGAGACACACGGACCATGCACAGTACCTGTATACATTCATACTGAGACACACGGACCATGCACAGTACCTGTATACATTCATACTGAGACACACGGACCATGCACAGTACCTGTATACATTCATACTGAGACACACGG